>NW_022196205.1:263069-354312 GCF_008641045.1 Pistacia vera
ACAACCATCACCACCGTTGGTTCTCCAACTCTTGAAACCTTCCTCAAAATGAAGTTTGTTTTCTTTTGACATACAATTCTTGGTAAATTCAGTGTTTTTTAGCAGAAAAAGAAAATAGATAAAATAAAAAAAGCCTGCAGTAAAACTAGTTCATTCTTTTGTTTCTACCAATAAAAATATCGGTCTGTAATTTTCAGAATCAGTTAACGTCAAATCAAAGCTAAGCCTGGAATCTCATTTCCAGGAGATAAATAGGAAAGAACTGGCACGCACATAAATCAGTAAAGCAAATTCCCGAGCCAAAATAAATTTGAACCCTCATACTTCATCAACTAAAATGACACAACTGGTAAACAACATAATTAAAAACTGATAATATAAAGGGGCCTTTACACCAAGTTACACATCATAGAGGAGAAAAAAAAAAAAGAAATATCAAAACATATACAAAAAGGCACCCAATATAAAGAGACCATATAAACTCTGCTCCAAAATCTCCATGCATGTTACTTTGACCTTTACACCAACTCACATATTCTAATGGCTGTTTCATTTATGTTACTTTAGCTTTCCATAAAGAAATCAAATTAAAGCTCTAGTTATGATAAAAGTTGAGTCATTTGTGGTGGTGAAGGGCAAGCAGGGCCAATTAGATTTTCAAGCAATAACGTGAAGTTTGCTCTTAGAAATAATTGAAAATTAACATTGAACAAGAGACACAACAAATATAACACTGGAGAACCTGGAAAATTTTACATGAATAAACAAAAGCAAGAATATAATGTAATGGCACAAGTCTAGACAAGTTTAATGATCTATTAAATTCGTAATATACATTATAGTCTTCAACAACTTAAACTACAATTTATTCAAAAATTCTTACCGAATCCAATAATCTAACCAAATTCCTTAAACATATTATTACACTTCAACAAATTACACAAATATCTATATCACCAACCAATGATGCAATGATCCCCATCACTATCCTTTATCCAATCTTTGTCCACAAATATCTATACACCAACCAATGATCCCTATGGCAATCCTTTATTCAATCCTTTGTTGCAGTGATTCCCATCTTAAAGATTAATAAATCCTTTGTTGCAGTGATTCCCATCTTAAAGATAGGGATTCTCCGGACGCTTATACTCGTTGCCACCTCTCCGCCCTTCCTTCTTTTGGGCCGTCTTATCTCCTCTCCCTTGGTGTTGTGACAGTTTATCTCCTTTCCCTCTTAAGGGTTATGGAGATATTAGTAACTTAACGTCTTTGGAGTTCTCGCTGTGCCCATGGTTGGAGCCCTTCCATAAAATTGAAACGCAAGTCCTCCAAGCTCGTGCTTCAAGTGAGCTTCCATGCCCTTTCATAAACTCAGTAGCCTCCACCCATAAACTCAGTGATCGAGTTGTGAAGACTACCTTAACTGTCTAGAATGGTCAAACCAATCTACCCTAAACATTAACTATGGCATATGTAAGACAGGCAGCTCGATTCACCATTATCCAAATACTATACTATAAGCATCTATTTCATAACTCAAATCAAGTTCATACCTCAGTCTCATTGCTTTGAATTCTTCGGTTGAAAGTTCTGTCCCAATGAAACAAGTTTAACAATCGAGGTGGATGCCTAGATCGCTTTTGTTTCATGACAGGGGTATAACATTTCTTTTGATTCCATATTCTCAACCGCCTTTTTGTTTTGTGTTTTGAGGAGGCTGATCATTGCCAGTACAGAGTCGCCTCCTGGGAGGATATGGGAAGAAGGCATTTCTGTTTGTGCTCTTGAAGAGGCGATACGCTCCATCCGCTACTAATGCAGAGGAAGGAGAAACCCCTGTGAAGATACCAGGAGAAGGCATAAACTCCATTTCATCCTCTACAATAGGAGGCCGGGAAAGATCGACACATGTGGAGTGCCTATCATTCCAACATGGTACTATCCTCCATAATACTTTCCCAATCTCTCTGCTTCCCTTCCTACACTTTGGTAGCGTGCCAACATCATCTTGGCAAGGGATTATCCACAGGAGGAAGACCCAAGATCAGCACAATCCTCATAGCTATAAAACCTATTCGATCTAAGCAGATCGAATAGAAACGACCGCCGCACAACTTAAATTGATCCAAGAACTTAGGATCAGAAATCAAGACTCGGTTGTACGGCGTCAATGAAATCTGCACAATGAAGAGAGAGATAGTTGATCAGCAAACAAAAGCATAATAAAAAATACAAGCATAAACATAACTACTTGAAGCTTGAAAGAATGATTCAATACAAATACTATAAGCATCTATTTCAACTAAATCAGTTTATACCTCAGTCTCATTGCTTTGAATTCTTCGGTTGAAAATTCGTGTCCCAATGAAACGAGTTTAAAAATCGAGGTGGATGCCTAGATCGCTTTTGTTTCATGACAGGGGTATAACATTTCTTTTGATTCCCATTCTCAACCGCCTTTTTGTTTGTGTGTTTTGAGGAGGCTGATCCAAACTATCAACCAGAATTGCAGAAAATGGAATGGCGAATTACTCTTATACGGTGCAATAATCTTCCCAACTCCACCCATACCCTTCAAGGCAGATAATTACTCTTATCACTTATCAATTGAAGCCTGCCGTTTGCTCACAGGATGTTGCATCCGCCAAGCTTCCTGGCATCCATTAAACAGTACCCCCAAAGGCCCTCCGACCTTTAAAGCCTCCACAATTTTCCGACCTACGGCTACAATTTTCCATACCTTGACGCTTGACCTGCAATTCCTCAAGAACATCCCCAAAACATGCATCTCCACTCAGATCTGGAAATTCAGTTCCAGATCTACTTGCTTCAGCCTTTCATTAGCATTCACTCAATCATAACCCAACCTCACATCGTCTTGAACTATCTTCAAGCTCAGATCTGAAAATATGAAGATGGGCGAGAAAGAGTAAGTCAGTGTGATGATGAGGGCGAAAGAAGTGCTTCAGAGGTTCACCTAAGAAAACCTCTAGAATGTTAGATGGAAAGGGCTATTAGTTATTATATTGGGTATAGCAACACGGATCGGGTTCAGCGGGTCTGACCATCCCGGATTGTTTAACTTCAATGGGTTTTTCGTGAGAGCAGACAAAGAGTGTGTCTGTAATTTGGTATTATTTGAAATTTGAACCCAACATACATCAATTATATATTAAAAAATTTGTAACGTCCAAAATGACGTAGGTGAAAGGAGAAAAGTGCCGCATTCTTAGCTGTCCACTCATCTTTATACAGAGCCTGTGCTGTCAAGAATCCTACCTTTAATCATCCCTTTTTCAAATTTCAATAATTAAACAACTCAACTCAATGCTAAGATTAGAAAACAGTATGATTAAACCCAAAATTACCATGTAAGTTGGCAAAATATCCTAAAGAAATCCTTAACTTCAAGTTCGTATTAATCAAAGCCTTGCAAAAACTAATTATCATAGGTATTATGATGATAAAAGCATAAATGAGGGTCTAAATTTATATGATTTCTCAAGTATGAGTTTAACCATCCTTAACAGGTGGTTATTGAGCTCTTACCGACCTATAGTTCTAAAACTTAATAAATTAATTGAGATACACATAAACTGACCTAGACACTTCGATCATTTAAAAAAAAACTGTAAAAGCATTCACATCAATAAGAAAACACTTTGTGTATATCTTATACCCATTTCCTCATGTAGAGCTTAGAACCTAGATTCGAATTTGATTTCGGTTTTAAAAACCAATCAAGAGTATCAATTAGAGTAGTCTGAATTTGTTTTCAAAGAAAAAGTCATCGGTTTGAATCATAGAGACAAACTTTATAACCCACAATTAAAGTGAGTAATAGGCATATTATATATTCTCGAAAACCAAAAAGGGAGTGTCTGATGTTACCATTTGTATTGTGTGATGAAGGTGTGTTTTGAATTTAAATGGCTATTTAGACAAGCTCTTGTTATGCTCACGAATGCGTGGGCCATATGTTAGTACTTGTTCAACATTTCTTTGTCAAATTACATTTCAGAAATGACCAGTTTGGCAGAAGGTTTGATTTGTTGAATTCTTGTATTCAATCAGATTCAGTCTGACACTAGATTTTCAAGGAAAAGCAATAGTAAAAAAATATTACGGGCCCTTTGGTTAACTATTTTGACAGCATGATGTTCTACCTCCATTCAATAAACAAACGATTTGTTTCAATATTTAAAATTTTCTCTAAATATAATATTATCTATTCAACTCAAAAATATTTAACTGCATATTTGGCTAACTATTTTTATCTGTATTTTAGACCAAATTTTAAAATATTGTTTGTTTTATTATTACAGAATTCTACCCTGATAATGGAATCCTGACAACTATCCTAACATTCTGACCGTTACACTTTGTTTTTCTTTTTTTTTCACTGCAATCCTCACTGTTCACCATTTCACTTTTCAGTATCACGCATCTCACTACCAGCTTCGTGCTTCAGTTCTCAATGACATAACCGTTTTCAGTGCTTCACTTTCTCAATATCCATCACCACCATTTCAGTTGACTAATCCATTACCAGGTTCGGTGCTTCACCCCAGTTTGCATTACCACCATCTCTTTCTAGTTTCCAGTACCAGCACCGTAAACCCCCAATGCCCTCTGTCACAAACCCACATTCTAACCCAACGTGAACCCACGTAACCCGGGAAACCAGCCACCCCGAGCCCCATGCACCACCAGACCCGAGCTCTACCCCAACCAGCACTCGAGGCCACCACGCACCCACCCCGAGCACCACGCACCCGATCTACCCCACACAAGCCCCACGAGCCCCCACGCACCCACGACCCGAGCTCTACCCCAACCCAGCCCACCCGAGCCACCACGCACCCCACCCCGAGCCACCACGCACCCGATCTACCCCACACAAGCCCACCCGAGCCCCCACACCGAGCTCTACCCCAACCCAACCCACCGAGCCACCACGCACCCACCCGAGCCACCAGCCACCCGATCTACCCCACACAAGCCCACACCGAGCCACCACGACCCGAGCTCTACCCAAACCAGCCCACCGAGCACCACGCACCCACCCCGAGCCACCACGCACCCGATCTACCCCAACAAGCCCACCCGAGCCACCACGACCCGAGCTCTACCCAACCCAGCCCACCGAGCCACCACGCACCCACCCCAAGCCACCACGCACCCGTCTACCCCACACAAGCCCACCCGAGCCACCACGACCCGGAGCTCTACCCAACCCAGCCCCACGAGCCACGCACCCACCCGAGCCACCACGCACCGATCTACCCCACACAAGCCCACCCGAGCCCCCCAGACCCGATGTTACCCCAACCCGCCCACCCGAGCCACCACGCACCCACCGAGCCATCACGCACCCCCCACACGACCCGATCTACCCCACACCGTGATCTGGATCAAACCCACACCCCAATCTCCATCAAACCCACCTCATATGCGTAAAACAAACACCCACCGTCACCGTAGTTGCATTTTCTTTAGTGGACAATGATTTTTTTTTTGAACAGACATTCTTTGTTTTGTGGAAAATCAGGTGTCCACTAATAAACAAAACCACTTATATCGTAAGCAATTGGGTTTTTTCGGCTATTTATTGTTTTAATGGGTTTTTTTCGGCAATTATTGTTTAATTGGGTTTTTGTTTGAATTGGGTTTTTGTTTGAATTGAGTTTTATTTTATTAGGCAATTGGCAATAATTGTTTTAATTGGGTTTTTATTTATTCGGCAATTGGCACAGAATTGTTTTAATTGGGTTTTTTGTTTTGTTTGACAGCTTTTTAATCTCATGTACACACGGATCATTTAATGTATTTGGATGTTTATCGACTCAGAGAAGGGAAAGAGACCCACGACGTATCCAAATCAAGTTTGTAAGTTTCCGTTACTATTTGTTTTCAAGACAACGAGCCGCTATTTTTTTCAATTTTTTTTTGGAAATAATTTGTATTAGTACTGTTTTTCTTTTCATTAATCCTTTTAATTTGGACTTTAATAATGGTTTTGTATTTGGTTAACTGAAATATTTTATTCCGGTTTCACAATTGATTTATTTGTTCTATAGATTTGACATCGTTCTTTAATCGTACCCAGAAATTAGCTCATATGCATAGATGTCAGCATAATTATCTCGAAGTCGCAGGATTGATTATTACTTGCAACAGAGGCGAAAGTTTCGACGTTTTTTCCAGAGTTGGAGTTCGTCATACACCTGTTGGTCGACAGTGTATGTCTCTCTCGCATTGACGTCTTCAAGCAGTGTCAGATCGAACGAGGTATACTTTTATATGTGTTTAGTGATTACGTAACATGTGAGGATTTATGGTAATGTGCTTGTGTTGTTCTATGGTGCCCCAATGTTGGGTTGCCTCACCGTACTGTCCTTAGATGGGTGATTCTGTGGCTTGGTCTGCTGAGGATGACCACAGATTCTGGTCCTGTTATCTGAGCGGGCAAAACTTCACATGGTACTGCAATAAAAACAGCTGATTACCAAGAAATGTTGGACGACATATCATCATTGGTGGCAGGAGACTCAACGTGACACAATTAGCCTTAAGTTCTTCGCCTGCGAAAACTTTATCAAGGATGGCGGAAATTGCTGCAAACACACGATTCGGGGGGGGATCAGGAGTCACAAAGTCCAACGTGTCCCGTTGAGGTTTGGCAAGAATATGTCAAGGTAAATTATCATATTTTTTAACTATTATTATTCAACGTCATTGTAAAAATACGCATTTTTTCGGACTGCTAAAATTAATATATTATTTCGTTTAACTTATCAGCAAAACCCACTGGCGCAACAATTTTACCACAAGGGACTTCCAACCAGGAACTTTATGAAATAATATTTGAGAAGCAAACTGCCACTGGAAGATATGGTACAAATCTACATCCCAACAGTGGAGCCCTCCAGTTATTCAATCCCGGCTCGGTTCCTATGGAAGATAGCGACTTTGAACCTGATCCTGATCGTTTGACAGGGGAAAAATGGCCAAACACATCTGGTCATGGGGAGGAGCGAGAAATCGGAGGCATAGAAGGGGGCCCGAACATACAATTGGGATGCCATTTTAGCTTGACGGATGAGCGTCGGAAAAGTGGACAATGGGATCCAGGGGCTTCGATCGTAGTGGAGATGAGAGGGAAGAAGCGAACACCAGTGCTCCATCTGATCCTTTCCCATGAGCCATTGTATGACATCTCATGACGGCCATGCAAGTACCTAACAGTTATCTGCCGGCTGTCACGTACTTATATGAAATCCAGGGTGGCGGGAGATATTTGTGAAACTCACTGGAGGAAAGGCTAACTGGATTCACAAAACTTTTTCCTAATTCGTAGAGACACTATTTTCATAATTGTTTGGCAACAATTTGTATGCGTTAGTGGGCAGTTGTCATTACAATTACAATTTATAACGCTACTGTATGAACTTTTTATGTGATATGTAATGTGTAAACACTGTTTTAGATTGTCATTACATTAAATATTGATGTATATTTTCAAAGTAGTAAAAACTGCTAATTGTTGATAAATGTTTTGCAAATGTGTAGGTTTAAATGGGTCGTCTAGCGTGCAGGAAGAAGACAACGTGCTACAGATGAGAGGGACGAAGAAGAAATACTGACAGATATAGCCATTGCACTATGCGGTGTTGCCGCGTTGAAGCAAGTCGACCTCACCACGACATACATCTGTATTAACTGGTCATCAGTACATGGGAAGTACTCAACGGTCATCCTGACAGGATCATGACAAGTGCCGCATGGACAGAGACTGTTTTACATTGTTATGTGAATTTTGTCCAATCAAGGCAAATTGCAACCAACCAGGAGGACGAGTTAGAAGAACAAGTTATGATATTTCTAACAATCGTTGGAAAAAATGAGAAAATCAGAACGATGATGGAGGATTCAACATTCAGGTGAGACGATCTCTAGACATGTTACCGCAGTTTGCGATGCTATTGTGAGTTGAAGACAAAGTTTATCAGACCACTGACTTCAATGATGTTCCAGGGAAATATCAGCCAACAGAAAATATTACTTTTCTTTAAGGTACTGGTTCATTATATTTGGTATTAGTAGATATGTAAGTTCATTGTGTTATTAATTTGTTTAGTGGTTAATATTAGTGAAATGACTCATTTTCATGATAGGACTGTATTGGAGCCATAGATGGCAGACATGTATACGCTTCGGTTCCACGTGAATTTGCCATAGGTACCGGAATCGCAAAGGATCGATGGACACGAATATAATGGCTATATGCGACTTAACATGATGTTCACTTATGTCGTTACTGGATGGGAAGGATCAGCGCATGATTCAAGAGTTTTAAATTCAATTATTGATGATCCTATTCTGGATTCCCATATCCACCAGGTATAAGATTTTCTTGACGTATTACAGCGTTTACATCACTGTTGAGGCCCTGTAATTCAAATAAAATGTCTGATAATTACAGGGAAAACTATTTGGTTGATGCGGGTTATGCAAATAGGGATGGGTTCCGCCCCTCATAAGCAAGTGGCTTACCATATTTCTGATCACCGCCATAACCGAAGGGGGCACAAGAGTTGTTTAATTACAGACATGCTTCACTCCGCAATGTTATCGAGAGAAAACTTTGGTGTTTTGAAAAAACGGTTCCGTATCTAAATGGAGTGACAATTATCGTTGGACAAACAAGGGAAGATGTCATGGCATTGTGTTACTTCATAATTTTATAAGAATGTACAAATGGACGACCGTATCTCGAACAAACCAATAATAGTACGGGTAATGAGCAAGCATATTGTGATCATCAAAACGGGCGGCAGAATAGGCCGAAATGGAGAGGTCGAGTCAACCGCAAAAGGTATTATAGACAACATGATGAGCTGTACGGGATAACATAACGAATGCACTGTGGATAGACAGTGGACCATGTCATAGGTGTAATGGAGTGATACGTGTAATATGATTGAAGGGTTGATAATTAGTATTTTGTTCATATATGTATTAATGTGATGTTTTTAAACAGTGGATTATACTTGAAATTAATAGGGTTTTGTTTTTTAATATATCGGGTAACAAATTACCAATAACATATAGTATTATTAAAATGTGAGGTGATAAGTTATATATATAATAATACATTATTTTAACAAAATACAATAAAATATTATATTAATAAATCATTTATAAACAAATATATTAATCAAATATTTAACACAAATATCAAGGTCAAAATACTCTACCAAACACATATTCTGAAAATCATATTCTCGTAATCATAACCCTATCCAACTATCCAATACTATCCTCAAAATCCTATCCAAAATACTAAACCAAATGCACCATAAATTATTTAACCCTTAAATTTATTAATTTAACTAAACACCTCTAATAATAAAATTTTATAAATTAACAAAACCACCCCCCACCTACATTTATCAGATTCTAGTCACCACCACCAGAAGGTGATCAGAATTTTCAGTAATGGCACACTACCGACTGGATATGGCCAATAATGCATCGAAAAAGGCAAGATCTAGCTAAATCTTTAGACCATTGACGACGGTCATATCTTAATTGGTCGTGATTAACCGTCAATGATCAGATCTAGCGACTGTAGATCTTGTCTTTTTCAGCCATATCTACGATGAATCTGGCTGTAAAAAGTCATATAGGCACACTACCGGTCAAATCCAACCAGTAGTACGCCATTATAGCATATTTTGATCATCTTTCAATGGTGGTAGTTGGAATCTGGCTAATGTGAGTGGATAGGGATGTTTTTATCTATTTATAAACTTTTTATTATAAGAGGTGTTTAGTTAAATTAACAAACTACTTTTATTTATTTTCAAATCATAATTTGTAATAACAACTCAACTAAACTTTTTTCAAAAATACTACTCAAAATAATAAAATAAACCCAGCCTTAAAATAGGAAGGCCTATTCTTAATTGCAATAGTGGGCGATTGCCTGTTTGTTTTGACGAAGCGCCTGTCGTCCCTTCCACCCACTTCAAAGATTGCAGGTTAAAAGTTTTTGATAAATTAAGCTGAAAGAGATATAATTAAAGAAGAATGAGAAAATTCATTTAACTTATTTTCAAAAAGGCACAAAAGTATTAACAGCGTGATTATTTTAGTAATTAACACAAGTTGCAATTTCATAGATAAGATGAATTCTATCCCAACAATCCATAAAATATCTGTCCACTTCTTCAATAAAATGTAAAAGAATTCCTTATGTTTAACTATCCCTTTTATCTGTAAAAAAATATGAGACCTCAACTATTTAGTTAAAAGACCCCTTTCATAGATACTGAGAAAGCATATTATATATCATTTTATATTGCATTGAACAAGGACCAAAACTGATATTCAATATCAATGTTTTTATACCCGGACCGGGCCATAACTCGATCAAGGGGTCGGTCCTTAGCTTGGGTAGTCAGACCGGTCACATCAACATGAAACCTTAGTATGAAACTTAATAGACATACCTTTGAGAAATTACGATCAGTCCTTACAGGTTTAAAATCTAGTAAACACAACCTAGTGATCTGGCCAGGAAACCCTAGTCGTTGCAATTGTAATCCACCCCATATTAGCCTAAATGCCAGATAAACCACTAACAGGCTACAATGAATACCCTAATCCATCATAAAACACCACCATCTACCACAACAAGAGCCACCACAAACTAAGGGAGTCGTCGCAAAGAGGAGACAAAGGTTGAATGGGCAGGTGAAGTGCAGCCGATAGAGGACAGGCGGAGGCTAAGAAAATTGCAGCTGGCGGCAGACGGGCAGATGACAGAGTTGCAGAGTAGAGCAGCCTGAGTAGGTCGATCGAAGGATGGAAGAAATGGTGAATGAAGATTGAAGAATTAGAATTGGAATAAGGATTTTAATTGTATGGTTTTTAGTAACCCAATTTAGCCATCGGTTCAACACTAGGTCAATGGCTAAAACCAAGTTTAGAGTGTCCTAGCTCAAAGAAGGGGTCAATTCCCAATTAGGCTGATCAAAGCAGTAGGTCCGATCCGGGTTTTAAAACCATGTTCAATATGTCACAATTTCAATAATAATTGAAACCTCAACTACTAGTTATCATCAATCGTGTTCTATAATATATTTAATTTGTGGTACCAATACTTTATTATGGACTTATGGTCTACTTTTTCTTTTCAGCTAGGATAAAAAAAAAAAAAAAAATCTCGAATTCTCACCCAAGGTTCTTGGTTGGTCTTTTAATTCATAACCACAATGATTAACTAATACAAGTTTCTCGTTTAGGTCATAAAGAGACAAGTTAATAGCTTTAAGGCCGATTATTGTAAATAAGGCCAGCTATGTTATGACATATTTGTGGTGGGTGAATTGTGGTTATCAATATGTAGCCTTTTCAAATTAAGCTACATGCATGAACATAGAGTAAACGACATGTTCCCACCCAAGGTTTGGCGAATCTACAAGTTCTCACCCTTGGTTTCATAAATTTTGGCTCCCACCCTTAAGTTAACATTGTTAGAGTCTGACATAGTATAGAATGTGTTATTATCAAACCACTCTTTAACTTTTACTTTTGATTGTGGCGCCTAAATATTAGGATCCTCCCTATAAGATGGAAGTTTGTCCATCGCACCCCTACAAGCTGGGCAAACCCCAGCCACCACAATCAGCAACATAGATCGGTCAAAGCCACGGTAGCAACGACGTGAAGGAGACTAGGAGCGGCACCCCTCACCCTCGCTTGACCGCTGCCCACCAAGGCAGCCAGATTGTGCAATTTTCGTGACTTTTCTAGTCACCCACTGTCGCTCCTAAGCCATTTTCGACCAATTCTGACATCATCAAGCTCCCCCGTCACCACCATCAGAACCCCACGCCACAATCACCAAAACCCCTCGCACTCCCACCCCGATGCACCTACAAATCGCCTGCTGACAACCCCTACAATCTCGCATGATTCTCCAAGTTTATAGCCCGATTCCAGCTAGTTTTAACACCAAAAATACCCCCTTTCACAACCATTCGAACCACCATCCTCTCCTCAACAAAACCCACACCTCCACTAGCCTCCCCCACTTGTCGTTTGTTGTCCACGAGCTGCCCAGTCACGTTTTTGTTGTAGGGGTGTGATCGTCATATTTCAAACTTGAGATGTGGAGGGTTCTTGTGAGAGAAATTTGAGATGTGGAGGGTTATTTTGAAATTTTTATTTATGTTTCCAATTTAAGGTAGTGGAAATGACCAATTTATCTTTTAACCATTACATTAAACCATTTTCCCTTAATTTAAAGGTGGGAATCTAAAATTTATGAAACCATGGGTGGGAACTTGCAGATTTGTCAAACCTTGGGTGGTAACATGTCGTTTACTCCATGAACGTGTATATATATATATATATATATATATATATATATCTGATGGGTTGGAACTTTTGCCCATGGATCCTGCTATAGCTGTTTTTCTTAACAGCAGTTTGAAATTTATGATCTGTGGTTGATGACATCATGACATGTCGTTTATTGGTTCATCCATATCATACACTCATTATTAAATGTTATATAGTATCTTGACTCTTATTCAATGTTAAAACAAGCACCGAACAAGAAACACAAATACAGCAGTGGAGAACATAGGGAATTTTACATGAATTTGTTGTTATAAATGAAGAAAACCAAGCATATAGTGTAATGGCAGTAGTCTAGTGAAGTTTAAGAATATTAAGATAACAACAGACAACCATCACCACCGTTGGTTCTCCGACTCTTGAAACCTTCTCCAAAATGAAATTTGTTTTCTTTTGACATACAATTCTTGGTAAATTCAGTGAAAAGAAAATAGATAAAATAAAACTAGTTCATTCTTCTGTTTCTACCAATAAAATTATCGGTCTGTAATTTTCAGAATCAGATAACGTCAAATGACAACTAAGCTTGGAATCTCATCACCAGGATACAAATAGGAAAGAACTGGCAAGCACATATATCAGTAAAGCAAATTCCAGAGCCAAAATGAATTTGAACCCTCATATTTCATCAACTAAAATGAGACAACTGGTAAACAACATAATTAAAAACTGATAATACAAAGAGGGTTTTACACCAAGTTACATTACACACCATAGAAGAGAAAAAAGAAACATCAAAACATATACAAAAAAGGCACCCAATAGAAACCATATAAAACTCTGCTCCAAAATCTCCATTGACGTTACCTTAGCTTTACACCAACTCACATATCCTAACGGGTGTTTTATTTATGTTACTTCAGCTTTCCATAAAGAAATCAAATTAAAGCTCTTGTTATTATGATAAAAGTTATGGGTCATTTTCAGAAAGATTAATTGAAGGTAACCGAAATTCTATATTAATATACTGTTTCTTGACTCCTATTCAATGATGCTAATAGTACTAGAATTGAGAATCACAAGCATGTCAACATTCATACATCAGCGACTAAACCAATAAGGTAAAGTTTGCTCTCAGAAACAATTGAAAATTAACATTGAACAAGAGACATAACAAATATAACACCGGACAACCTGGGAGAATGAAGAAAAACAAGAATATAATGTAATGGCACAAGTCTAGACAAGTTTAATAATCTATTAAATTCGTAATACACATTTTTGTCTTCCAGAAATCAAACTACAATTTATTCAAAAATTCTTCCCGAATCTAATAATCTAACCAAATTCTTTAAACATATTATTACACTTCAACAAAGTACACAAATATCTATACACCAGCCAATGATCCAATGATCCCCATCGCAATCCTTTCCCCAATCCATTGTCCAGTGGCATATGTAAGACAGGCAGCCCGATTCACCATTACCCAAACCACAACGGCCAGTAATGGAACGGGGAAATTTTCTTATACGGTGTAATAATCTTCCCAACTCCACCCATACCTACTTCAAGGCAGATAAATACTCTATCACTTATCAATCTGAAGCCTGCCGTTTTCTCACAGAACGTTGCATCCGCCAAGCTTTCTGGCACTCCATTAAACAGTACCCCCAAAGGACCTCCGACCTTTAAAGCCTCCACAATCTTCCGATCTACGGCTACGATTTTCCATACCTTGACGCTTGGCCTGCAATTCCTGAAAGAACAGCCTCCAGGACATGCATCTCCACTCAGATCTGAAACTTCAGTTTTTAGATCCACTTGCTTAAGCGTTTTCATTAGTAATTTGACTTCAATCATAACCCTAACTCATATCTTTCTTGAACTATCTTCAAGCTCAGATCTGAAAATATGAAGATGGGCGAGAAAGAGTAAGAAAGTGATGAGAGAGAAAGAAATGCTTAAAGCTTTACCTAAGAAAACTCTCTAGAATGTTTGATGGAAAGGGCTTATTATATTAGGTATAGGAGGACGGATCGGGTTAGGACGGGTCTGACCATACCCGGATTGTCAAACTTCAATGGGTTCTGTAGAAAGCAGACAAAAGAGTGTCTGTAATTTGGTATTATTTGAATTTTGAACCAAACATACATCAATTAGGTATTAATAAAATTTGTAACGTCCAAAATGAGTTGTTAGGTGAAAGGAGAAAAAGTGCCTGATTCTTAGCTGCTCCACTCATCTTTATACAAAGCCTGTGCTGTCAAGAATCCTATGCTTAATCAATCCCTTTTCAAATTTCAATAATTAAACAACTCAACTCAATGCTAAGATTAGAAAACAGTATGATTATACCCCAACATTACCATGTAAAGTAAGCAAAAATATCACTAAAGAAATCCTAAAACTTCAAATTTGTATTAATCAAGACCTATAAAAGCTAACTATCATAAAAGAATAAAGAAGGATCTAAGTTTGCATGATTTTTCGAGTTTGAATTTTAACCATCCTTAATAAGGGTAACTATTAAAACTCTTACTTAATTAATAGTTCTAAGATTTTGATAGATTAATTGAGATACGTACAAACCGATTAAGACACTCTAGTCACAGAGACACTTTATAACCCACNAAGTTACATTACACACCATAGAAGAGAAAAAAGAAACATCAAAATATATACAAAAAAGGCACCCAATAGAAACCATATAAAACTCTGCTCCAAAATCTCCATTGACGTTACTTCAGCTTTCCATAAAGAAATCAAATTAAAGCTCTTGTTATTATGATAAAAGTTATGGGTCATTTGTGATGGTGAAGGGCAAGCAGGGCCAATTAGAATTTCAGAAAGATTAATCGAAGGTAACCGAACTTCCGTAGTAATATATTGTTTCTTGACTCCAATTCAATGATGCTAATAGTACTAGAATTGAGAATCACAAGCATGTCAACATTCATACATCAGCGACCAAACCAATAAGGTCAAGTATGCTCTCAGAAACAATTGAGAATTAACATTGAACAAGAGACACAACAAATATAACACCGGACAACCTGGGAAATTTTACATGAATGAAGAAAAACAAGAACATAATGTAATGGCACAAGTCTAGACAAATTTAATAATCTATTAAATTCGTAATATACATTTTTGTCTTCAAGAAATCAAACTACAATTTATTCAAAAATTCTTCCCGAATCCAATAATCAAACCAAATTCCTTAAACATATTATTACACTTCAACAAAGTACACAAATATCTATACACCAGCCAATGATCCAATGATCCCCATCGCAATCCTTTCCCCAATCCATTGTCCAGTGGCATATGTAAGACAGGCAGCTCGATTCAGCATTACCCAAACCACAACGGCCCGTAATGGAACGGCGAAATTTTCATATATGGTGTAATAATCTTCCCAACTCCACCCATACCTTCTTCAAGGCAGATAATTACTCTATCACTTATCAATCTGAAGCCTGCCGTTTGCTCACAGGACGTTGCATCCGCCAAGCTTTCTGGCACTCCATTAAACAGTACGCCCAAAGGCCCTCCGACCTTTAAAGCCTCCACAATCTTCCGATCTACGGCTACGATTTTCCATACCTTGACGCTTGACCAGCAATTCCTGAAAAAACAGCCTCCAGGACATGCATCTCCACTCAGATCTGGAACTTCAGTTTTTAGATCCACTTGCTTAAGCGTTTTCATTAGTAATTTGACTTCAATCATAACCCTAACTCATATCGTTTCTTGAACTATCTTCAAGCTCAGATCTGAAAATATGAAGATGGGCGAGAAAGAGTAAGAAAGTGATGAGAGAGAGAAAGAAATGCTTAACGCTTTAACTAAGAAGAACTCTCTAGAATGTTAGAAGTTAGATGGAGTGGAAAGGGCATATTATATTAGGTATAGCAGCACGAATCGGGTTAGGACGGGTCTGACCATACCCGGATTGTTAAACTTCAATGGGTTCTGTAGAAAGCAGACAAAAGAGTGTATGTAATTTGGTATTATTTGAATTTTGAACCAAACATACATCAATTATGTATTAATAAAATTTGTAACTTCCAAAATGAGTAGTTAGGTGAAAGGAGAAAAAGTGCCCCATTCTTAGCTGCTCCACTCATCTTTATACAAAGCCTGTGCTGTCAAGAATCCTATGCTTAATCAATCCCTTTCAAATTTCAATAATTAAACAACTCGACTCAATGCTGAGATTAGAAAACAGTTGATTAAACCCCAACATTACCATGTAAAGAAAGCAAAAATATCACTAAAGAAATCCTAAAACTTCAAGTTTGTATTAATCAAGACCTATAAAAGCTAACTACCATAAAAGAACGAAAGAGAATCTAAGTTTGCATGATCACTCAGTTTAAGTTTTAATCACCCTTAATAGGGGTAACTATTAGAACTCTTACCAGATCGATAATTTCAAGATTTTCTTAAATTAATTAAGGTACGTGTAAACTGATTCAGACACTCTGATCATAGAGACACTTTATAACCCACAAGGCCACAATTAGAGTGAGTAACAGACAAATTATATATTCTCGAAACCCCAAAAAAAAAAAAAAAAAAAAAAAAAAGCGGATATATGATGTTGCAATTTGAATTGTTTGAATTTGCTTGGCTTTGGTTTGAGTTTAAGTGGCTATTTAGACAAGCTCTTGTAATGATAACGAATGTGGGCCATCTGTGATTTTGCTGGTCAATATGTTATGTACTGGTTCAACAATTTCTTTGTCAAATTACATTTCAGAAATGACCAGTTTGGCAGAAGGTTTGATTTGTTGAATTCTTGTATCCTATCAGACTCAGTCAGACACTAGATTTTCAAGAAAAAGCAACTGCCAAAAGCAGTTGAAATATAAAACCATTGTTGCTTTCAACTCAACAACATTACCAAACCTCATAAACATCCCTTCACAAACAATTCACACAAATTAATTACACTTTTGCCACTACATGTAAACCTCTCTTCATAGTTCGTACAAATGAAAATTCCATTCCTTTCATATCATATGATAAGTTTACACTTTGGCTTATATCAAAGAGAATTAGCAAAAGAAAAGACAAGAACAGAAGCAGCAAGGGCAAGCACAGCAAATTTAGATTCAGAAACATTAATTCAAGGTAGCAAAACATGTGATTATCGATATAATAATTACAGCTCTGTTAATATTTCCTACAAAAAGGGGTTAAAAAAAAAAAAAAAAGGAAAAGAGTGTTGGCCCCAAAGAATCTTGGACAGATGTAGAAACCTGAGAAGAAAGAATCTGATTGTATCTAAGTAATGATTTCTACACTACCCACAATACCTTCATGTATTTTGAAAAACAAACTTCCGCGATTAGGTTAAGCGGTGAAGGTAATCAGTTTGGTACTTACAATAACTCATCTTGTCGACATAGTTAGAACTGACCATTATGTATTATTAAAGCACAAGTGCCACAGACGATCTTACTTCTGCTTGATTAGTGAAAAAAGAATACCGATTTACATCTGATTCTTCTCAGCTTATTCCATATAAAATCCCGGAGCTTGAATCATCATCAAAAGGTAGATTTAAATCAGGTAGCACAAAGGAAGACACCTTACTTTCATCTTCCAGTGCGGCAAAAGAACCATTGGGATGAGATGGATTCAATTCGTTGCATGCACCATTTGCTGGCAACAGCATTTGTGAAGGTTCATGAGCTAATTTCACTTGATCGCACTGGTTCAAAATAGCTTCCTCAGATGCATGAGAAGCTCTAACTATTTCTGTTGCCTGATGGGATAGAATATCAAGCTGTAACAAGAAATGGAGAAACTGTTAGATTCAAATGCACATCAACCATCTAAACTAAGCCATATAATTCTGCAAGAATGCTTACGCAATCCAAAGGCATCAACCACATGGCAAACAGAATCATGTATTACTTTCCAGTAACTATCATTATACTAGTTAAACATGGAGTACTTTCGTGTCACTTGTTAAGCTATATTTTGATTTTGAACTTTGTTAAATGAAAAATAATTTATATATTTAGACACTGCAAGAAGACCTAACTCTTTATTACACACCCAGTTGACCCTGGAATCAAAGTACTAAACTGACTTTAAGATGTCCTGAGGACTCCCAACTCCAGAACTCCTGAAGGACCATATCTCTTAAAAAAAAAAAAAAAAAAATCACTCTTTTGCCCTTCACCATGAAATAGTGGATTAACTTTTAACACCAATCACAATGTTCTACTGGCTAAGGCCAAATATACGAGCCCTGTGATTCGAGATTAAAAACAAGTCCAGAAGTCATAGGCAAAACTGAGTTGGAGAACTTGGTGGAACAACAGTAGGAGTTTGAAGTTACTCCGTAATCAATTCTGCCCATGACAACAATATGCAGAGACATTCTGACGCCAATTAACAACCAAAAAAGATGTTATGAGATCATTATGCTTCTATTGTATGCAAATTAAATACATTTATAGCACCGAACTTTAGACTATTAAAAGAGAAACACAACATGCAAAAGATTCATTTATCATGAGAATTCCACATGCATATCAAAAAGAGGGTAAAAAACCAAAAAGACAGTTCAAAGCATTTGTTGACATATAAGATCCTACTAAGCTCTAGTAAACTTAATCCTTTAATCCCTATCATCAAATCCCATCATTAACTACAACCATATTATCACAAAATACTAAATACTACAAAGACTGTAATTGTTACTCTAAAACTGTTATAGAATTCAGTGAGTTGCAGTTAGTAGATACTGGATAAGGTCGCTTTCAAAAAATATTATGAAGAAACTTTGTCCAATAATAAAAATCTGAAATGGACCTTTGGTATTTGAATAAGGTTCTCAACTACTGTCCATATACAGGAAAGCAAACCACCATTATTAGCAAGTAAAACTGCAATAAAACACATAAATTCATCTAACCTTCATTCTCTTCAAGCTTTCATTTCTAGTTCTTTGCTTCTCAAGTGTGAGACGTAAGGTTGCCAATTGCTGTCAAATTAATGAATCAAAACATCAATATCCAGGATCTCGATTATCATTTCTATAAAAGGAATATGAATAAATAAGACGAACATACATTTTTCAAACTTCTCTCTTCCTTCAACAGCAAACTCTCCTCCTCTCTCAATTCAGCCAAGGTCTGCAAATAAACCAAATTTCAAATTCCTAAATATGGATCTAGCTGGCTAATTCACCAATCAGAAATAAATGACTCTGAAACCTAAGATTCATTTGTCTTTATTTATGTTAATAAAATAAGATCATAGACATAGCATTTATCATGAATATCTCATGAGCTCTTTAGACAACTCGGTAAAATATCAATTTACCTTTTTCTTTCTTGACCTCTTTGGAGTGGAGGTTTCACCGGTAGCAACAACCTATACGGAGCATTCAATAAACAGCATTTTGTCAGCAACTCATTAAATAAAGCCATAATACCATAAAACTAAACACCCAAAAATAAAATATATCCTTTTGGAGTGTCTCCAAAACATTAATGTTATCATATTCAATCAAATATTCGATTAACTACTAGATCATACACACAACACAACTGTAAGTCGTTTAGATCATCCAAAGTCATAAACTTTAGCTGACAGCTCACTGTGATACAGTGCATTTAAAGGGCAAGATTTTATCCAATAATTACACCAATTCAATTTTCAAGCCTAACCCATTAAATATTACCTTAAATCATCTAACTATACATTTTACTTTTCAACATGACATGACGTGGCACGGTAGGGCCACACACATGACTTTCCCACAACCAGTCCACGCGGTTGCAGACTAAACCAATAGAGCTTGGGTGGCAACGTCAAACCCAATAAAGTGTCACGTGATTTCTATATGCCGCTTTCGTCTGTATTCACATTTGAAACTTTCAAAGGTAGAGAGTTAGCACTTTAAAAGCCCAAACTCTAGATTTAACATGAACCCCATAAAAATATCCCTTTTCTTAAGAGATAACGTTACCATCTCTTTAAATTTTTCACCCAAAAAGCAATTATTTTTTATCCTTAAAATCAATAGTCACCCAGAACGCCACTGGGATGGTATTATAGTATTACCATTTTTATTTGACCAAAGTTACGGTGAAAGAAATATGCAGACACGTGGCCAAAAATCACTGCGCACGCAGGAAATGGAAACTACGGCTGACTTTACTGGATATATATTCTTTTTGTGAAAACAAACAAAACATATAAAGTGTTTTTGCACAACCACTAACAACATTACACCAAACTATGCGCACACACCTAATTTGCTATGAAAACACGCCACCGATAAAACAGGTTTATGGAACATCCAATTGACGGAAATGGCCTCGGAAAGTTCATCACCTTTGGCTCTTGGTCGGGGTAGTTTTGCCATTTTGAAGAGATTTCTCTGACTAATGAAGTATTGACCCCGACAATGGCTTAGATTCTGGGACAGTTAGAAGTTTTCTAATGACAAAAACGTCCTCAAGAAAGGGCGTTATGGTCTTTCCGAATATGGGAAATGACACGATGGCATAGAATAATGAAAGTGGCAAGGAAAATTACGTGACCCTATGCGTTGAATGAAAGTCACCAAATTTCTCTACAAAATAAATAATAAAAATTCAAAAAATCATCAAAATCAGTATAAAAAAATGGAATTTTAAAAAGAAACTTCCAAAACGGCGAGTCGTTTAACCGGAGAGTAAGCCGATCTGGCGGATAAAACGATGGAAATACCACTAGAGATTCACGAGTTCAACCCATGCACGAAGGGTAAAACCGTCTCATTAGAAAAGAGTAAAAAAATATACTCCAGAAAGAAATGAAAATCTGACAGATGCGAAGAAACTCAAACTCATCCGTCCGACGAGGTAATTATCATATATTCAAGGGGCATTTTCGTCTAAGATCAAGCCACCAAAAACTGACACCTAACTGAAACAGAGTCACCGAGTCAAACCCACCGGTAACTCACAAAAACGAAACCAGAAACTAAACCGCACCTTAGATCTCGTATTGTCAATAGGCTTAGACGGTTTGCTGGACTCCTCGAAGGCGTCAGCAGCGCCACCGCTGACAGAGGTGGCGCCACTCCAAGAAAGCGGCGTGGTAGGGCTGGCACGCGTGGCATCAGCCTTTTTTCTCGGGAGCTGCTTGGAGCGACGCTGACGCACGCTCCACTCGAGCTGAAGCGGCGGCGCGGACTTCCTAGCCGTCGGCGGTGGTTCGGCTTGATGGAGACGAAGTAGCATCTCGACGACGAGGGAGTCGTCGGACATGGCGACGTTTACCCACTCTTCTTCAGTCATGGTGTGTTGTGTTTGTGTTGGTGTTGTTGGTGTGTTGTTGTAGGCTGTGGTGTTTCTTTGTAAAGAAGAAAGTGAAAAGAGAAACGAGAGAAAGGGAGAGAGAAAATCTTTGTGTGAAGAAATAAATGGAGAGGTCTTATATGTGATGAGTGTTGGGGTGTGTGTTAGAGAGAGAAGAGATGCTTTGTTGACAAGCTTTTTTTTTTTTTTTTTTTTAGTGGTTATTATTGTATTATTGGTCATAATTAATACTCCCATCTTTTAACTTTAGATTAGGGTATTTTTCAAATAAATATATTATTTTACCAATTTCTTTATTATAACTCTTATTTGGTAACACATGTAATGGATATTATTATAAGATTTGAAATAAGTAGAAATTTTTTATATTAAATTTTGAATACAATTAACATGATTTATTTTAAAGGTATTAATCATGAACTATATAATCACATAATTTACATTTATATTATTAATTCAAGTATAATTATATTTATTATTATTGGGCGACTTCCTTTAATATGACATTTTATAGGATATAATTACAATACCAAATTAATTTCAATTTATTAAATATAATAGTTGTAAAAATTAATATAATAAAACTCTAGAAAATTCTCCACGTAAATGTATGGACTTATTTTATTACTAACTTGATAAGTGGTTGTACTTGTAGAAAAGACTTTCCCTGAAGTGCAATGATTAAGTAACGTTACCGCGGGTGTATTTTTGACGATTCTAGGTAAGGGAGGGGTTATGTGCTGGGTATAGGTTTTTAAAGAACACGTCGACCAACAGTGAGTTTATGTTTTGGATTAGTTGAGTTGAAGAGGAGGCGCGTGGAGTGAAGGTGGTGGGGGTGGGGAGAGTAATAAGTGAATTCAGAAAAGAGAAGAGAAAGTGATGGATGGTGGAGTGTCAGTTATTGTTATGTGGCACGTGTTCTGTGAGGGGAAGGCAGCTACTTTACGTATTGTAAATCTTGCCTTAACTATCATCTTAATTCTTTTTACTGAAAAAATAATATAGACTTATGGGAAGATTTGAAGGTATTAGATATATGCAAATTTTGGAAGGTATTTTTAGATTCTGTATACAAGATTCTCCCACCATTGGCTTCACTGGTTCTTTTTTTTTTTTTTCTTTCTTAATTTGGTTCACATTAAATTTCCAAAAATACATATTATTAATAATGACATTCTATGATTTATTCAATTATGAAGATATAACGGGAAGTAATTTTTAGTTATATATATGTAATTTTAGTTAATTTATTATTAAAATGTGCATAAACATTAGTATGTAATTCTGTTTAAAAGTTAAAAGAGATAAAAAATTTCGATAAAGTATTTAATTTTTCTCTTTTTGCTTTTTATCTTCTTGTTAATCTCTCATAAAACAAAAACTTTGTTTCAAATCCAGTCTTTTATCACAAATTTGCAAAAAAAATATATATATATATATATATTTAAATTAAACTTGTTGGTATCAAAGTTCCATATCAATTAGGAGACGAAAGTCTTGGTCGTTATTATAGCATAAGAACACCCTCACCACCTAGAGGTACATTTTCAGGATAAAATAATGTGAGCCCTAAGGTCCAAAGTGGATAATACCTCTAAGAATTCACCTATCATGTGTTTGAATCCAGCATATAGCAAAAGTTGGTGCTAGAAGAGTGGCTGCTTATATAGCACAAAAACATACTCATGATCTAGAGACTAGAGGTCCATTTTCTGGACAAAACCTTACGAACCCAAAACTGATAATACCACTATGAACTCATCTATCATGTCTCTGGATCCGGCATGTATAAACAAAACTCTTTAAGATAAACGATAATTTCAAAAAGTTTTATCAATTATATAAATGATAAATTTCATATTTCGTATTATTTTTAAGTTTTATAATATTAATATTTTTTTATATTTTTCATTCATTTTCAATATTATCAAAGTAAGATTCATAGTGAAGAAATTCATAAAAATCACACCCTTAATTTTGAGACAAGGCAAGTTGCAATTGTAAATCATGTGAAATAATTATCAGGTGTGCATAACAATTCCCGAGTTAAAGGTTTTATTATCTTCTTAAAAAATAATAATAATATTTTTATGAAATATATTGATTAGGTGACCAAGAGAAAGAGATTGATAGGAATAGTTTCTTTATTAAAGTAAAATATAATAGTAATTAAATACAGCATCATGTTTACAACATTAAAAGTAAAAAATGTAATGATAAATGGAGTTACCAAAATGGGTATGGACTTTGGAAGTAATAACTAATGGGTATTGTTGAAGGTCCACAAATATTAAAGGGGAAAACTGGTTCCAAACCGGCTCTCACAATTATAACCAAGGTTCTGAAAACCGGACCGGACCGTCCGATCGGACCGGTTCGACCGGTGACCGGCGGTATTTCCGGTCCGAAATACGTAAAAAACCGTTAATTGCATTTAAACCGGATTGGACCACGGTTGGATCGTCAGAATAGTGCCGAATCGCGGTCCAATAGCGATTGAATCCCGCCGGATTCCGGCACCGATCGAGGGAGAAATCACCGCCATTAGACTTGACGGCATCTCCACTACAAAACCCTGCCATTTTCAGTGGCCGTCGTCCAGCCATTGTCGCTCGCCGTCCACCTAAACTTCATGCGACCGTCAGAGTTCTTTTGTTGATTCCGGCGATTTCCGGCGCCGATGGAACTCCTTGGCACCATCATCAGAGTCGCCAGCACCTACACATCAAAAGCCCCAAGATTCCAGCTTCGATTGGCCGTCGATCGTCGCTGCCGTCACCACTCACCAGAATCTTCGCATGACAGGGTTATTTTAGATAGATTTCAAACCTTAAGGGAGTATTATAGGGGTGTTTTTTATGAATTTTAAACCTTTAGGGATTAAAAATAATTTTACAAATCACGGTCCAACCGATCGATCCAACCGGTCAAACCGAACCCTTGAACGGGTCATTGTCCGGTCCGGTTTTTAGAACATTGATTATAACAACAACGTAATAATAATTCTCTTCTCTCACTATAACCATTTTGAGTGAGACAAATTTTATAGGCCCATCAACCTTACTACACCAAAGGTAAGCGCATGAGCCACCAATAAGTGGTCTAATGGTAAAATAGCAAGTAGATTCAACATAAGTTTTTGAGTTCAAGTATCCTCATACATTAATAGAGGTGATCATTAAGGAGATTTATTCATCGTTTATTTTAGGACTTTGAAAAATTAGATAAGATATACGTAAGCTGATTAATAAAAAAGAAAAAAAGAAAAAAGGTAAACGTCTAATCGCTCACTTTACAAACTCTGCAATCAAATGTGAGCAATTAGATACTCACATTTGATTTGCACGTTAAAAATTTTTAGAAATTCACATTGGAGAATTTTCATATATATATTATAATAAACTTAATATATTGGAGCATCCTAATTAAAAAATTACGTTTTATATATACATACCAAATTGAAATGTGAATACTATAATAAAGTTTAGAATGTTTAATAAATATCAAATCAGAATACATAAACTTAAAATTACATAGTTTCCTTAAATGTATAATTGATTGCTACAAGGTGTTTTCCTAAAGGAATCTCAAGTTTCTATTAAAGCCAATTTATCACCTTGTTGTAAAATTTTTAAAAATATTTCACCAATGATTTTATAATTTATATATAACTATTTTTATGAATTGTTAAATCTCGAGTTTTTCTTCCTTTTTTTTTTTTTTTTTTATATGATCAAACAATGGTTTCAAAGATTGATAAAAGTTAATAAACTCGTATTGTCTTCACGTGTCTTAAAATTTTACGTTGAAATTACTGAAATATATATATACCTCAATGTAACAAAAATTATTTTGTTGTCTTTTACAAATAGAATGTATTCAAATAATCAAATATGTCGTTTTTTAAGTAGTTTTAACATGTACCCTCAAACATTAAAACCGTTATAATAAAATTCATTAAATAATTATTCCATCTTTAAAAACTTTATTCCAAATATTTATACGAAACAAGATTCAAATGATTTGCTGTTAACTAGAAACTTCAAAATTTTGTCACGCTCAATGGAGAATGTTAGACAAAAGAGGAAGGTTCAGTTCAAGATTGAACCAAATGACAAAGGTTTCACAAGAAAAACAATCAGCGAGCCTGCCTCGTTTTTCAAAAAAAAAAAAAAAAAAAAAGAAAAAGAGAAGGTATAAAAATATACTAAAGAACAAGACAAAAGGAGACAAAAACATTGGGGTATTTGAATCATATAATATTTTATTATTGGGACGGAATTAAAGATCACCTTAAAGATTACTAGGAATGTTTAGAAAATATGTTTAGTTGGTTTGAATAAATTAGTAAATAAGTTGTTTGGTTAGGAGGATAAATGAGTGGGTATGTTATGTAGATTATTAAATTACCCTTATTTTTAAATATTAATAAAATAATATTTTTTATTATTATTTTTTGAATAATTTTTTTTAACCCGCTATTTTTCAGATTTAGCAAAAACACCCTAGTAACCAAAAACGTTTTAAACTTAACAAAAATACCCCTACCCACCCCAAGCCACTGTCGGCGATCGCTGACAGTGCCACAGATGTGATCCATGGCCGAAAAAGACCTCATCGGCCCACGGTCGGTCTTAAGCTATTATGGCGACTTTCGGCAACCTTCGACGGCGGTCAACGGTGACTAGCGGTGGTGGCCAATTCTTGGTACAATGGCATTTCTGTAAATAATGAAATAATAAGGGCAATGTCATCCGAAGAATTTAAAAAGTGAGGACAAAAAGGTCTGCATGAGTGAATTGGGTGTTTTGTAAATCTTAACAAATATAAGGCTAACTTGGACCAAATGTTCAACTGTTTAGGGGCAACATGGGACATAAAATTGGATTACGTTGGGTAAGTTTTAATAACCCCACTTTGAGGTATGTCATTTATATATGCTTATTGGCCTTTAATGTTGATTGTTTGTCCTTGGTTAAGCTTGTATGTTGTGAATATTGCTTGATTGCCCTAAATTTGGGAAGGATTGGCGAAGTTATCAAAGTGCAGACTTCATCAGGGCGAAGAATAAGTTTTGCCGCGGCGACGTACGCTCTGTAATTTTTTGCCGAGGCGAAGAGCTGGCTGAATTTCTTGGGAGTTTCTAGAGGATTTTTTCCATAAAGGTAAAGTGTCATTCTACCCCTACTTAGCAGGAAAAGTGGGGAGTGAAAAGTAAGAAAATTCCATAAAGAATGCATTGGAAATGGGGGTGTATTTGTAAGAATTAAAGGGTAAAGATGAAATTTCTAAGAAAGTGTAAGGGTAGAATGGGAAATTAGGTGTATTTAATGAGATATTAATGGTTTAGTTTTACAAACCCTCTCATTCTCTACACCCCACACACCACTTTCACTCTCCATTTCTCTCTGTCTTTTCATCAAATTCCCAAGGAAGATTTAAGGGCTTTTGGTTGGATTTTGGTAGAGATTTGATCCTAAGCATCAAAAGGTAAGGATTCTTGTTATAAACATGAGATTGATTTGTGTAAGTGTTGAATTCTTATAAAGTTTATGCTTAGGGTTTAAGAGAAAGAACATGTCTACCAAAGATAAAGAGAGTCTTGTGGACTTATTCAAACACAAGGTAAGTAAATTCAACCCAAGCTAAGCTCAAGAAATCAATTTGTGTAGAGATTTGATATGCATGTATATGCTTACAATTTTGAGATTGATTATTGAGAATGATGTTTTTGATGAGTAGATTTAAGCCATGAGAAGTGGAGTTGATTTTATGGTGACCAAGTGAAGTTTGGTTGAATTTAGAAAGAATTTGAGTAGAATATTTGAAGTGTGTTTCCTGGCCAGGTTTACCTTTGTTATAAAGGAGTTTTACTCTAAGAATTGATGGTTTAAGAAAGAAGTAGAGATTTACCAAAGATAATATTTGGGTATGCATGCATGTTGTTTGATAAAATGCCTAAGAGAAGTGCATGTATGAGTAGAGAGAACCTTACTTTGTGCAACATTACATATTTGCATTACATGTTTGTACTTAGAAAGAATTATAAGCCTGAGCTATCCACATGCATATATTTGCATATGTATAAGATGTTAAAGAAAGAATAAAGAATGCTAAGAATAAAGAGAAAGAAAGAGAAACACTAAGGAAATAAAAGAAAGAAAAGTGCTGAGAAATGAATAGGTTGTTGCGATGGGGAACCCGTGGGTGATAAGAAGAAGAAATTCTCACATACACGTCGTCTTAAGTGAGTGGCCTAAAAAGAAGAAGAATTTGTACGGCCCTAAGAGTGTATGTGGATGAGGGTTGTACCAAGAAGAAGTTTCTACATGCATGCCACCTTAATTGAGTGGCCTAAGAAGAAGAAAGAATGTGTACAGTCTGCAAGAGTGCATGTAGATGAGGATTGTATTCACTCACACGGCTAGGGTTCCAAATCTATGCATCAACCGAGTCCGATCGGCAAAGAATAAGAAAGAATGAGAAAGAATATGAATAAGAATGAGAAAGCATGAGCAAGTAAGAAAAGAAAAAGAGAGAGAGAGAGAGAGAGAGAGAGAGCAAGAAAGAAAGGAATAGAAAGAAAGAAAAGAAACAGAATAAGAAAAAAAATGCATTTCTTTGCATTATTGCATGTGCATCTCATCCATGCATGTTACCATGATTCCTATCATGGTTAGTGGGAATAAGAAAGAGAGAAAGAATAGTGGGAATAAAAAAGAATAAAGAGGATTAGAAAGAAATAACAAAGAAAGCTAGAATGGAAGAACTGTGAGAAGTAGAAACAGTGAAAGAAAAGAGAAAGAATAAGTGAGAATGAAGAAGAAAAAGAATAGAGTAAGGAAAGAACTCACGAGTAAGTTGTGGGATGTAAGAGTAGAGGATTTATTTACTAAGTAATGGTGTTCATCCCGTTGTTTCTTCTTGTTTTGCAGGAAATAGGTGAGAAGCAGTCGGATGGATGTCGAGAAGCGGAGAGACATGTCATTACTATCCACCGTTATCAAAGTTCTTGTATATGTTATTTTGCTATGTATAGAATTATATTTTATAAGTAAAGAATTATATGTTAAATAAAGAAAAATTTTGGGCCCATTATGTTTCATATTATATGTATGTATGTATGTTTTTCATAGTATAATTTCTCATAAAAAATTATGGGAATAATTTTTTACAAATCAACTAAACATCGTCATCTGCTCAATTTAAAAACTATTATCCCAGTTATCTAATATTACCGTCATCCAAACGGGCCCTATGTGATAAATGTAATACAAAATTAGTAACGGTTAAGAAAACAATATATGTTTCTTCTCATACGGACCTGAAATATATATTTATTAACTTTATATTAAATTTTGAGTCAATTAGAATTAGAGATTCATTTACTATAATTGAGTATATTTAGTTTGAAGAATAGTAAAATGGGTCAGTGAAATTTCAACCTAACCATTCATTTTATTTATATATTTTTAATTAAAATTATACTAATCCATTAGTTTAGTTAATCTAACGTTTAAGATTCATGTTGTCACTCAACAACTCTACTAATAGCCTAATAATTGAGGGCCAAATTTTTAAATTGAAACAGCTTATTCTATCAAAAAAATAATTAATAAAATGGCATGATATTTGGTTTGAGAACCATGAATTAAATAAAAATAAATATAATATAAAACTTTATTTCTTAATGTTGTTGTAATGATATCTTAAAGGATCTACTTGAAATTCAAATGCATCTACTTTAGTTGGGGATATACTTAATTAAGTACTATTTTAAGTACGTCATTATCCATCATTTGAATGGTCATATCACTGTTCAACCATTTGACCATACATCTAGCGATAATACTCGTACGTTAATGATACGGAGTTGGTAATAACAATCCCATTGGATTTTGGTTAGTTCGGGATTGTCGTAGCTTTAAATTTGATAAGCTTTAACTCAGTTTTGGAAATAATGAATATTGAAAATAATCCAGAAATGTGTTTGGTAAAACAAAATTTTGAAATAATTACCAATTACCCAAAAAAACATAGGCTCCGTTTAGTTGGTTTTTGGGAATACTATTATTAGTATTCTCAAAAAAGTTAAACAGTAAAATACCCAAAAACTCACAATATTATCCAATATTATTCAATTTTTTTTAAACCCCCTAAATTTATTAATTTAATTGAATACCCCTAAATATTTTTTTTCAAAATTGTAAAAACATCCCTAAACCCACATTATACTAGATTCCGGCCACCACTGCCGGAAGTTGGCCAGAATCTGGTAGGATGACACACTACTGGCTGGATCTTGCCGATAGTGCGCCGATCTAGCATTTTCCAGCCAGATCCACGGTGGATCTGGCCGAAAAAGGCCAGATCTTTGGCCGTAACCAAACGTCAACGAAGGCCAACATATGGTCGTCGTTGACCATCAATGACGGCCGTATCTTTGGCCATTGTTGACGAGCAAATGCGGCTAGATTTGGTCGTCAATAGCCAGATCTAGCCATAGATCTGGCCTTTGCCAGCTAGATCCACCGTGGATCTGGCTGAAAAAAGCCATATCGGCGCACGATCGGCAAAATCCAGTCGGTCATGCGCCGATACGGCGACTCCGACCACCCTCCGAGGGTGGTGGCCGGTTGTCTATATTTGATGGATGGGTTGGGGGTGTTTTTGTTAACTTTTAATGTTTTATTATAGGGGTGTTTTGTAAAAAAACAAACATAGGGGGTATTTTATTAATTTGTAAATCCTACATTGTAATACCCGCCCAATTCAACTTTTTAACTTTTTTAAAAAAAAAATTTCCCAAAAACGTAAAAATGTGAACCAAACGGAGCCATAATTTTGTAATAGCTTTAAGTTTGGTGAAATAGATTTTGAAATTATTGTGGCATGTAAAATGACCAAAAAAGACATTTTACATCTAAAAAATGTTTTTGTAATTTGATAAGTATTATTAATATATTAAAATAAAAAAAAATTCAAAACTATTGATTCGTCAATGCCAGTCAACGGAAGGTTAACCATTGTTGATTGTAACGCCCCACTTGAGATACATAGCCATTGGTTATGGTATGGCCTAAAGGTTTACGGAATTGCTCCTGAATGAGTTTGTATATTGTTCATTTTGTTTGGTTGGCCCTTGGTTGAGTTTACGTGTTAGGTTTGGTTGAGTGTTTACCCTGGAATTGACCAAGACTTGGCAGATGTTGGAGTTGCAGCCTTCGCCGGGGCGAGGAAGAAGATTCGTCGCGGCTCTGTGTTGGCGGTGTTGGTTCTGGAATGTTTCGCCGGGGCGACGGAAATTGCTTCGCCGTGGTAGAAAAGTTTCTTGAGGTTTCTAGAGAATTCTCCATAGGGGTAAAATGACATTTCTACCCCTAATTAGCAGGAAAAGTGGGGAGTAAAATGCAAGAAAATTTCATGGAGAATAGTGTAAAATGGGGGTGAGTTTGTAAAGAATTAAAGGATAAAGATGAAATTTTCAAGAAAGAGTAAGGGCAAAATGGGAAAGAGTGTATATTATATGAGCTAATAAGAGTTTAGTTCTCTAAACCCCTTCATTTCATCCATTTCCACCGCCTCTTCATCCCTTATCTTCTCTCAACTCCTCACTCAATTTTCCAAGGGATTTTTGAGAGTTTTGAGTTGGAATTTGATAAAGAATTGATCCTAAGCAAGAAGAGGTAAGAATCCCTACTCCAGATATGAGTTTTATTTATGTAAGGGTTAAGTTCTTACTAAGTTTATGCTTAGGAAATAAGGGAAAGCTAAGGTCCAACAAGAGTAGAGAGCTTTAGTGGAGACTACTCAAGTATGAGGTAAGTAAATCCCAACTCAAATTGAGATTTGAGAATTCTCTTGAGTAGAGATTTAGTAGAAATTATGTATGCATGTTATATGTATGTTATTGAGAAATTAAGTAGAGATATATACCTACTTGTTGAGAAATTAAATTGAGATGAGTATTCATGTTGAGTTTGTTGGATACATTTCTTTTATAAGAAGTGTTGATGTGTGATGAGTTTGAGATGAAGTTGGAGGAGATTAAGTAGATATTTTGGGAGTGTTCTTGTATGATAGGGGTTATGCCCATAGAAGGGAGCTTACTCTCATTTTGGATGGTTAAAAAGAGAAATAGAGTTGTAGTTAGAAAAGAGTTTTTGTATACACATGAGTTGTTAGATGAAATGCCTAAGAGAAGCATAAGAATGAATTATGAACTTTAATTCTTGCAACATTGCATATTGGCATCTCCTAAGTGCATTAATGAACATGAACCATCCATATGCATTAATTGTGCATTGAGAAGTAGCTTGAGAAAGAGATAAGTATTAGCTTGAGCAAGAGTAGAGATCTTTGTGAATAAACTACTCTAAGAGCAAAAGAAGAGAATAGAGTAGGTTGTGCGATCGGGAACCCGTGAGTGATGAGTAAAGTCACGAGAGTGGGTGCTTTGTGATCCTAAGTCGTGCCTCCGGTCAGATGAGGCCGTGACCGTCACGCAGAGTGGAACATGAGGTTCCAACCGTGCCTCCGGTAAGAAGGGGTCGTGACATTTGAGAGATAGAGAGAAAGCATATACACTCACATGGCTAAAGGTTCCGAATCCATGCATGACCGAGTCCAATCGACAGAGAATGAGTAGAAGTCACGAAGAGTGGGTTGGTGCTTTGTGATCTCCACCCAGCCGTGCCTCTGGTAAGATGAGGCCATGACATGCAAGTGAGAAAGAATGAGCAAACATGAGAAAGAATAAAGAGAGACAATGAGTAGGGTTACGAAGAGTGGGATGAGTACCTAGCCGTGCCTTTGGTAAGATGAGGTGGTGACCTACAACAGAAAGTTAATAGAAAAGAGTTATGAGAAAGAGAATTAGTAGAAGTCACGTAGAGCGGGAGAAGTCCCGACCGTGCCTCCGGTAAGATGGGGCCGTGACATTCAAAGAGAAGTTAGTAGAAAAGAATTATGAGCAATGAGAAAGAGATAATAGAGAGAATTAAAGGATGAGAAAGCTTGAGAAAGAATGAGATAGAAAGAGAGAGTATGAGAAAGAATGAGAGAGTTTGAGTTAGTAAGAATAGAGAGTAGAAGAAAGAAACATGCAGTTCTTTTGCATTAATTGCATGTACATCTCCTACATGCATGCACCATGAGTTCTTCCATGGTTAGTGAGAGTATAACGAGAATAAGAAAGAGAGAACCATGATTTTCCTTCATGGTGAGTATGATGAGAATAAGAGAGAACCATGATTTTCCTTCATGGTGAGTAAGAATAAGAGAAAAAGAACAGAGAATAAGAACAGAGAGAAAGAAAGAATAAAAAGAGCAGAATAGAGTTAAAGGAGAATAAAAGTATTAGAAAGAAAGAGAAAAACAGTAAGAATTAGAAATAGAAGAACGGTAGAGTAAGGAAAGAACCAAAGCGTGAGTTGCGGGGATAGGTAGTAGAGGATTTACTTACTGAGCATTGTTGTTCTCACCCCGTTGTTCTTCCCTATTTTGCAGGAAATAGAAGCAGCGGTCGGATGGACGTCGAGGAGCAGAGAGTATTGGCACCACTGTCCATCAGTTATGATATTTTGTATTAATTAGAAATTTTTTAATACATAGTATTTTGTATTTGTAAAGAATTATGTTTTTATAAGTAAAGCAAAAAACTTAACTTTATTTCACCTATTTTCAAAATAGTTTTCTAAATTATTCAATTTCCTTTAATCCCCCTAAATTTGTTAATTTAACTAACAAATCCCAAAAAAAATTTTAAAAATTGAAAAAAACACCCCAATAACCCAAATTTACCAGATTCCGGCCACCACTGCCGGAAGCTGGTCAGAATCTGGTGTAATGGTACACTACCGGCTGAATCTGGCCAGTAATGCGCCGAAAAAGGCCATATCTTTGGCCGTAGATAGTCGTCAACGACGGCCAAGATAAGATATGGTCGTCGTTGACCATCAACGATAGCCATATCTTTGCCGTCATTGACGACCAAATGCGGCCAGATCTAGCTGGTGTATCTGGCCGAAAAAGGCCATATCGGCGCACGACTGGCAAGATCGAGCCAGTCATGCGTCGATTAGGCAACTCCGGCCACCCTAAGGCGGTGGTGGCTGGCTGTCCGTATTTATGAGTGGATTGGGGGTGTTTTTGTTAATTTGAATATTTTATTATAGTGGTATTTAATAAATAAATAAACATAGGGGTATTTATGTTAATTTTCAAAATTCTACATCATAATGCCCACCTAATTTAACTTTTTTTTTTCAAAAGATTATTCTAAAAACTACCCAATAATAAACCAAACAGAGCCTATGATTTCGCCATATTTCGTCGCTTCATTTGGCCGAAAAATGCCGCAAAAGATTCAATTGCCTTTGCAGCCAAATGAAATCTCGAAATCCAATGAAACCACCAAATTCATGTAGATCGGCATCTTTGATACCAATGGAACTATCAATGATGCCGAAACGTCACCGAGTGTGTTTGGTAGAATATTTTGAATAATATTTTTGAAAAAGTTGAGTTGGGTTGTTATTAAAAGAATATGATTTAAAAATTAATAAAAACATCCTTATATTTGTTAATTTAGCTAAACATCTTTTACAATAAAACATTGAAAATTAACAAAAACATCTCCACCCACCCATTAAATGTCGGCAGCAAGCCACCACCGTCAGAGGGTGGCCGAAAGTCTCAAGAATGGCGCATGACTGGCTAGATCTGGCTAGTAGTGCATCGATCAGATTAGCACATGACCGGCTAGATCTAGTCGATAGTACGTTATTACGGTAGAGTCCGACAATGGTGGCCGAAATCTGGCAAATGTGGTTGGGTGGGGGTGTTTCTGTCAATTTATAAACTTTTATTGTTGGAAGTGTTTAGTTAAATCAATAAATCTAGGGTGTTAAAAAATCTAAATATTTTGAATTGAACAGAATATGATTGGATTTTGAGAATATTGAAACAAATAAGATGGGATAAAATAGTAAAACAAATGCAGCCACTATCTTTTAGAGTTGACTGGCGGTGGTGTAGCAGGCATATCAATTTTTGTTTTCAGTTTATAAATTAATTATAAAATTATTTATTAAATAAATTAAATGTTCATTTTGTAATTAAACAAAATATATAGGGGCGTTTGGTTGGGGGTTATGTAAGATTACTAGGGTTATGTCATTTTATATTACTTGATTACCATGTTTGGTTGTCAAGTAATATAAGATTCCGGTAATCTTCAAATACCAATAATAGTTACTGTTGGTAATATTGGAGGTAATCTGATTACCTCTATTTTCTTAGGTATTGTAAGATTAACAAGGTAATCTTTTTTTTGTTACAACTCTATCCCTTATTAATAAAATTTTAGGACAATAATACCCTTATTTTTAAATTAATTTACATGAATATGGCTTTTACTATTTCACCCCAATTAATTAACTTTTTGAAAAAAATTACCCTTAAATTCAAAACAAATTGCAGCCCACCCAAGCCACCACCCCCACCCACTTGCCGTCGCTAGCTGTCAACAACCACCGCTGACAGCCAGCCGCTGCCAGAACGATGCACAAAAGGCTGAAAATGGTCGTCGTGTGCTGATATGGCTATTTGCGGCCGAAAATGGCTAGATTGTGACAGATATGGCTGTTAATGGCCACAAAAGTTTTCTGGCCATATGGCGCATGAAGGCCATTTCCTGCTTTCCATGCACAGATAGGTTGCCGGCGGCCAATAGTGGCTGGGTTGGTGGGGGTGCATTATTGATTTTCCAAACTTTTATTATGAGATTGTTTTTGCTAAGTTTTTAAATGTAGGGAGTTATAATAATCCAAATAATAATATAAATAACAATATTTAATTAGAGGACAATTCAGTAATTTAAATAACATAATTTATTTCTCCTAACCAAGCATATTAATAAAACATACTTACTAATTTATTCTAACTAACCAAATACATTTTCCTAAAAATTCTCAGTAATCTTCAAGGTAATCTAACTTTCTAGTAATCCAACATTTTCTGAACCAAACACACTCATAAGGGTATGCTCATCTTTTACATCACAAAATTAGTTTAAAAATTAATGTGATTTAAAAACTACAAAATAGAATTTTTAGAATCCTTTTATAAATTTGATTATTTTATAATCAGTTTGAGATTTAATTAATTTTAAAAATTATTTAATAAATATTTTTATTATTATAATTTAAAATTTAACTGGTTATCTCACAACAGTCCCTGACACAACCTTCAACCAAAAAGGGCAGCTACAAGCCTATAACACACCCCGTCAAAAGTCAAGTGTAGTTAGTAGAAGAAAAGAGCGTGAATAAACGCGCCAAAAGCGGGGAGGTGATACTAAATTTGAAATCCACATTAAGTTCGTTATGTATGAAGAGCGTGACTGACTTCCAACCTCCACTTCCGTGTTATCCCCACTTAGTGGTGTTATTTATTTATATTCTCACACGTGGAAGCCACGTAGGATGGTAGTACGCGTGTGAAATTAAATCCTTTGTGTCTCTGGAGATAAATAAGTATTAAAGGGAGTTACTTTGAGAGATTGAGTGAGTGGCTGCAATGAGTGGTTATCACTTAGCGCTCACTCTTTTGAGGGTACAGTACTTTAACCACTTGTTATTGTTGAAGTTTGAATCTTTTAGATAGAAGAGGAAGACACCATGAATAAGAAGAACAATCAAGAACTAGAGAATTTCAGTTTTAGATAAAATAAAATTACAATTATTTTTAAATTATGAATTTGAATTTTTCTTAACTGTTAAGTGTAGTTATTTAGTTTTATCACTTTAAAACTATAAAAGGGAGAATGTATTATATATCAACAAAGAAAATGAATAGATAATGTTTTTTTCATTTTCCATAGCTACAACATGGTATCAAAGCTTTTTTCTTAAGTTTGGAAAAAAACACTCCAACGGAAGATTGGAGGAGAGTCATTCCAACATAAGATTGTATGGAAAAGAAGACACTCCAATAGAAGATTGGAGGAGAGCCATTCCAATAGAAGATTGGAGGGAAAATAAGACACTCTAACAAAAGATTGGCGGAGAGTCATTCCAATAGAAGATTTGATGGAAAAGAACCACTCCAACAAAAAGATTGGAGGGGGCAGGAATCAACATGGTTGACAGTAAGATTGGCTGCAAGTTTGGCTTGAAAAGCCATGAAGGTATGACGGGCCATGAAGTGAAGAACATGCTTTAAAGTTTACTACCAAAAAGATTCATGGAAGAGTGTTGGAAGTTTGAATCCTTTTGGTGGAAGAGGAAGACACGACGAAGAAGAAAAGTGATAAAGAAGGCATGGCCAAAAAATTTCAGTTTTATTGAAGTTATTTTTAAATTATTATTTTGAATTTTTCTTAACTGTTAAGTATAGTTATTTAGTTTTATTCTTTTAAAACTATAAAAGGGGAATGTATTATATATTGATTGAAAAAAAATATATATATATTTTCTTACTCTCCATAGTTACAACAGTTATTGGGAAATGGCAATCTATGGAAATGCTAACTCAGTTACTGTTACACTGATTTTCTTTTTTCTTTTTAACAGTAATTATTTAATGAGATAATATTTATCGATTCAGTTAAATCCTTCACTTTTTAATTCAGTGCTTTAAATTAAAACTTTTGATTCATAAATGATAAATGGATCACCACCGTCGAAAACATCACTGTCAGACAAGGATTTATGCAATCAAGTCCGACAATGTTTTAGCATAATTAATTGAAAAAGTTTGGTTTACGAAATTTTATAATGTTTCAAGGGCTTATAGCTATATCAAAGTCCTACCAAAGTAAGTATTTTTTTGTATAGATTTTTATGTGTATTACTTAAGAGATCTTAAATTTAAGTTTTTTATCGATTATTAATAGAGGTAGTCATTAGAACTTTTACTCGACTGGACACTCTCGATCATTAAAAAAAAAATCCTACAAAAGTAACCATTATTGGGTGCTCTGATGCTAAAAGAGCAAAGGAGAATCCAAGTTTATATGGTTTTCTGGACTCAAGTCTCTACGATCCCTAATAGAAGTGGTCAATAGAGTTCATATCTGACCTTTAGTTCAGGGTCTCGGAAGAATAGTCGAGGTGCGAGCAAAGTGGTCCAAACACCCACGGTCACAAAAAAAAAAAAAAAAAGTCTTATGAAAGTATATATTACAAAATTAACATTATGAACAAGTCTCACATTGATGTGTTAATAATTTATTATAGTAATGTAATTGAATCCTAAATTAGAGCCTCCACTTTTGAGATAAAGATATAACAAGCTACTAAAAAACTCATTGAAAAAAATCATAAAAACCTCTTAAAAATTGGGGGCCCAAAATAACCCCTCAGTCAAAATTGCTGAACTTTTAATGATAACAACTCATTCGTTGACATCGATAAAGTTGCCAATCAACCCAACAAATTTCATGTTAAGTTAAGCATAATACAAGGGCTTTAAAATCAAATGGGGTCCATGATAAATGGACGGCTGGGATATGATTCTGCGCCTCGTGGCGTATTTGATGAAAGATGATGAGGCAGGGAGTCAAGATCGCTGGAAATTTGAGACTAAAACAGACACAAAGTGCACAAAGTTTAAAAAATTCTTCTTGATTTTCCAATTCTAACTTCAAAGAAATAAAACACATTTCTTAGGTCAAACAATGTAGTAAGCTCTATAAATGCTTTTCCCTTTAAAAATGCCAAAAACGAAACTTTAACGTATGAAAAAAGCTTAGGATGAAACCTGAATTCGATCCTGATTTCGTATGATCTAGTTTTGATCCGATCCTAATATTTGGATCGGATAAACTGATTATTCAGTTTTATCCAAATTTACATGGAAACTATCAATTTGCCCCCTAAAATTTTGCATTATTCTTTGTAACCCTTGCCACATAATCATTTTATTCTTTGACCCCCAAAGTTATCATCATATTTCAAAATAGTCCACATACTTTACCACTTTTCACCTAGGACCCAAAATAACTCCTAAAACTTGTAGTTATGGACAAAACCGAATTAGATTCGGATACCCCCAAAGTTGTCATCATATTTCAAAACAGTCCACATACTTTACCACTTTTCACCTAGAACCCAAAATAACTTCTTAAAACTTGTAGTTATGTACAAAACCGAATTAGATTCGGATACCTGGTTTCTTTGTAGAGTCGATTCGAAAATTCGGATATTCCAAAAATTGATATCTGAATCCGATCCAAATTTTTGGATATCTAATTTTTTCGGATCAGATCGGATATCGGATTTTTTTACACACCCCTAATAACAGCGATGATCATGGTGGGAAAGACCAGGGACCTGTATTTGAAATGGATTGGGGAAAATATGTTGAATTAGGAGTGTTTAAAAGCGATTAACCAAACCAGTTAATCGCTTTTCTGAACCGAACCGGATTTTCGGTTTGGGAAAATTCTCAAACCGAAACCAAACCGGTTTGAGAGAAAACCAGTTAAAAAAAAGGGTTAACCGGTTTTGAACCGGTTTTCCTTTTTGTAAAATTTTGTCCTAAATTAAATTGCAGATATAAACAATACATATCCAAATAAAAATTAAACATTCATACATATCCATTGACCACTACTAACAATACATTAAAAATTGATACAAATAAAAGTCTGAAATGAAATAAAAATAAAAGTCCATAATAAAACAACTAAATAACTAAATAAGTCCCAATGTAAAACAACAAAATAAATTGGGCAAATACAACTCCACAAGTGGAAAGCGGAAATCAACATTAAGTCAATACGAGTAGATCTCTCAATTTCTGCCCAAATAAAAATTAAATGTTAGAAGTTTATAAAAATTAAATCATATTTATTTTCATTGCCTACAATAACAAAACTATTAAAGAAATCAAACCTCAATTAAATGCTGCAAAACCTTCAATCATCAAGATGAATACGAGTAGTATTTCCCATTGCCGAAGACACAAATTCTACAAAAAATAGGTCATATAAATAAAGGTTAAATTCAAAATACGGTCAATAAATCCAATAAAGACAACATAATAACTAATAATTGAAACTAAAGTAAAAAATTTACCTGACTCAAGCTCTACTATCTCTTCCAAGCTCTCTTCAATCATGAATGGTTCACGTGTAGCCTTATCCAATCTTGTGTACAAATAAGAGCCTCCACTGTCTTAGGAGTGAGGGAGTTACGAAATGGATCCAATACATGACCCCCAGTGCTAAACGCTGACTCAGATGCAATAGTAGAAACTGACATAACCAACATCTCTTGTGCTATTGAAGAGAGAACTGGATATCTATTTGAATTGACTTTCCACCAACTCAAGATATCAAATTCTTGTCCTTGTGATGCTGCTCACATTCATCCTCTAAATATTTATCCATCTTAGATTTGGTCACCATAACTTTTTGTCCAGCCATTGCCTCATCGTACATACAATACATTAATTCTTCATGATCAACATTTACATCTTCAACATTAACCTGACTTGCTTGTTGAGATTGTTGACTAGATTGCCCACTTGAAGAAGTATAAACGAGCTTGTATTGGTCAAATAAAGAGCACAAAGTTGTATGCACTTTTGTCTTTAAAAGTTTAGCATTAACATTATCATAAGAATTACTAATAACCCAATTCACATATTCTAACTTGAATCTAGGATCCAACACCACTGCAATGTATAACATTAAGTTAATGTTATCAATATTTGACTAATATTTATCATGTTTTCTCTTCATTTTCCTAGCTATAGTACTTAAGCCAACATCATTACTTCTACACCATGTTGAAATTTGCATTCCAATGGCAAAGATCTCGCGCATGTATGCATTGCCAGTAACAAAAAGTGAGCCTGACACACGTAGAGTAGCATCATAAAAAACTTTCAAAAAAGGTAACAAGTAACAGGCATACTCCCAATCACTACGTACAGGCAAACCCCTTGACTTTTCCCCTCTAGTAAGTTCATCTCTATACTTAATGTCTTAGATTTCCAACAATTCAAATGCTTTCTGAAATTTTAAAGCCACATCCAACATTAAATACGTAAAGTTCCACCTTGTTTCTACATCAAGAACCAAAATATTTTTTTTTGAAAATGATTTGGACATCTGCAACATCAACACGAAGAAATATGTGAAAATGATTAAAACTAATGACTAAGATAATAAGTATATAAACATATATTAATCCAATCAAAGTATCTTACAACCTTTTATCTCTATCGTAAAAAAAATGTAACTTATTTATTCAATTATGTATATCAAAGACACATGCCCTGCAACTGAAAAAATGAATTTTAGTTTTCCCCCCAAACTGTTAGAGAACTGGGGGGGATTTAGATCTTTTATAGTTGGGTCCAAATTCGAAAAGTATATAACCTAGGGATATCAATTGGACCAATCTTAGGAGTTAAACAAATAGGTGGCTTGAAGAGAAAGTCCAACACGTTTACTTTTCTATTGTCTTAATGGACAAGTACACCCTTCTGTTTGCCCTGCACTTTCCTTTTCAAAACTACAAAATTATTTCCTTGTTTGAACCTTTATTTTGATTATTTTCTTCCCACGGTCTTCATTTCATTACCAAATTTATTCATATATCAAATCTGACGCCAATTTCCAACATGAGAACGTGATTTAAAGCATTAAAAACACAACTTTACAACCGCATGAAATAGAGTGAGACAACTCAGAATTCTACTCAATAAGGGATATATTGACAGAGTATTACAATAAATTTTTTCCCATATTATGTTTCAAGATTTTTCTTCATGTAAGGCAAGGGCATTTAGGACAGTGGAATGAGAGAAACTTGTGGAGTTAATGATTCTTGAATGATCTAGAAAACTTTTTGACAATCAATAATACAATTATAGAGCAACATGTAAGAAAAAGCCTACACCAGATCTGATACCTGATCGTTTATGTGTGTCTTTGTGATCTGCAGAGAACTTAAAGAAGACGAAGCTGAAGAAGATTAGGGAGCTTGTCCTGTTTCCGGAAAACTACAAAGAAGAGAATGGAGCTTGTCCTGCTGCTGGAAGAAGACGAAAAAGCTACCGCCTGTCAGAAGAAAATGGTGAAGCTACTGGAGTTGGAAAAAGACAACGAAGCTGGCACCTATTGGAAGAAAATGACGAAGTTGCTGCCTATTGGAGCTGGAAGAAGACAACGAAGCTGCCGCCTGCCAGAAAAGAAGGATGAAGTTGCTAGAGCTGGAAGAAGATGAAGAAGCTTCCGCCTGCCAGAAGAAAATGGCGAAGTTTCTAGAGTTGGAAGAAGACAACGAAGCTGTCACCTATTGGAAGAAAATGACGAAGCTGCTGTGTGCTGGAGCTAGAAGAAGACGACGATATCAGGAATTTGGGAATTGAGAGTGAGAAGGGATATCGGGAATTTGGGTTGGGATTTTACATTGAGTGAATTTAGGGATTTATTTTAGTTTAGGTTATTATTTTTTTATTTTATATATATATTTGTAAAACCGGTTTTCGGTTAACCATTTTTTATTTTTCCCGAACTGGTAATAGAACTGAAAATTCGGTTTTTTGAATTTTTCGAACCGTAACTGAACCGTTGTTTCGGTTAACCAGTTTTTCGGTTAACAATGCCTTATCGTACATACAATACATTAATTCTTAGGATCAAACATTACATCTTCAACATTAACGACTTGCTGTTGAGATTGTGACTAGATTGCCCACTTGGAGAAGTATAAAGAGCTTGTATTGGTTAAATAAAGGTACAAAGTTGTATGCACTTTTGTCTTCAAAAGTTTAGCATTAACATCATCATAGGAATTACTAAAACCCAATCACTATCCTAACTTGAATCTAGGATCCAACACCACTGCAAGATAACATTAAGTATGTTATCAATATTTGACTAATATTTATCATGTTTTCCTTCATTTTCTAGCTATAGTACTTAAGCAACACATTACTTCACAACATGTTGAAATTGCATTCCAATGGCAAAGATCTTGCGATGTATGCATTGCCGTAACAAAAAGTGAGCCCAACACACGTAGAGTAGCATCATAAAAAACTTTAAAAAAGGTAACAAGTAAGGCATATTCCCATTATAGCATAAGCAAACCCCTTGACTTTTCCCCTCTAGTAAGTTCATCTCTATACTTAACTTGGATTTCCAACAAATCAAATCTTTGAAATTTTAAAGCCACATCAACATTAATACGTGAGTTCCACCTTGTTTCTACATCAAGAACCAAAATATTTTTTGTTCAATCTTTCTTGCTCTACACACTCTAAACCTTTGCAATCTCGCTGGAGAAGACCTCACATATCTTACTGCAGAGCGAATTCTATAATGGAGTCCTCCATGTCTTTTAACCCCTCTTTTACAATGAGACTCAATATATGTGCACAACACCTCATGTGAGAGAAGTCACCATTCAAAACACTACCCTTCCAACTTTTAACCGATTCTGGAGATATTTATTCCAACATGATTAGAAATGCATTGTCATTGGTAACAGTGAAAACCTTAGAAATACCCTAATCAAGCAACAAACCTCTCAATTGCCTTGCCAATCAATAAACCTTTGTGACTAGCAATTGGACCAAGTTAAGATATTTTTGTGTAATTTCCAATCATCATCAATGAAGTGAGCCGTCAAACACATTAGTAAGGTTTTGACAAGATGTCCATGTATTCGTGGTAAGACTTACTCTCTTACTAAACTTACTAAAAAAGGCCTTAACTTATTTCCTCCTCAACATAAATATTAAAACAATCTCCAGCCACAATAATACGAGAGGGAACTTGAAATAGAGGTTGTGCATCCTCATATATGCGGAACCCCTTACGCTCTACATGCCTAAAGTGCAACTCATCAACAATGATCATTCTAGCTAGAGACCGTCTAAGCCTATCTGGATTGAATTTCAAGTTGTAAGTGAAGATGTTGTGGAGGTGGCAGCAGTACCACTTGATCGATCATGTGATGTGTCTGTTGAAAAATTAAAATCCTTTGTTTCTTATCCATCAAATTCAAAAGGTATTTTTTACATCGACTTAAGTGATTCGTAGATAACTAGTATCACTTTTACTTGGACATGCAAGCACATTCCCACAATAATCACATGTTGCTGTCTATCATCCATGTTCTTACAAGGATTTATAGTAAAGTGATCCCACATTCGAAGTATTCTTTTGAGTATTAGAACTTACACGTTTGGGGATCATGGTGGTTGTGGTCGTGGTCAGGATCCGTAGAAGGCTGTGGGCTACCAATGAGTTTAGAGTTGGATTCCTACTAGTTGGTGTCTCAGGACTCTCATCAATATTAGAATGGTTAACAGCCATGGGATGGATTGGATATTACAAAATTAACATTATGAACAAGTCTCACATTGATGTGTTATTAATTTATTATAGTAATTTAATTGAATCCTAAATTAGGGCCTCCACTTTTGAGATAAAGATATAACAAGCTACTAAAAAACTCATTTAAAAAAAATCATAAAAACCTCTTAAAAATTGGGGGCCCAAAATAACCCCTCAGTCAAAATTGCTGAAATTTTAATGATAGCAACTCATTCGTTGACATCGATAAAGTTAGCAATCAACCCAGCAAATTTCATGTTAATTTAAGCATAATACAAGGGCTTTAAAATCAAATGGGGTCCATGATAAATGGACGGCTGGGATATGATTCTTCGCCACTTGGCGTATTTGATGAAAGATGATGAGGCAGGGAGTCAAGATCGCTGGAAATTTGAGACTAAAACAGACACAAAGTGCACGAAGTTTAAAAAATTCTTCTTGATTTTCCAATTCTAACTTTAAAAGAAATAAAACACATTTCTTAGGTCAAACAATGTGGCTCTATAAATGCTTTTCCCTTTAAAAATGCCAGAAACGAAACTTTGACGTATAAAAAAAGCATAAGATTAATAAATTAATATGTATAAGTCAAAATTCTTTATCATGATATACTTGCATAGTGCGACATATAACATATTTTTGGATGTATTACTCAAGAGATTTTAAGTTTGATCCACTTGGATTATTAATAAGGGTGAGCACTGAGGGGATTTACCCAGCTATCAACTTCAGGGTTTCGAGAGATTAGTTAAAGTATGCATAAACTGACCTGGACAACCTCGGTATTAAAAAAAAAGTACTAAATTTATTAAAAAATAATTAATTTCACAATAAATTCTCAACTTTGATTTATTTAAGATATATAAACTTACAAGATTTTGACGTCTTCATTTTTTTTTTTTGTTTTGTTTATCATCGGGGTATTTGGGTCGACGTGCACACACCTCAACTAATCTCTCGGAGTCTTGGAATTGTTGACCTAGTAAGAACTCCAATGACCATCTCTATTAGTGTCTATGGAGACTCGAACTCATGAGCTTATGGAACCTTATTTTATTCTTTTACCATCAGGCTACTTAGTAATAGTTCTGACATCTTCATCCTTCAATCCATAAGTAATCATAAAAAGCTCATTGATATACAAAATTTAATTTCTTAGTGACACAACATATTTTTTATAATATAAGTTTGTAGGATAATAATAGAGATTTAAAATATAAGGGATGAAAAAATATTAAAGCTTAAATATAATTTGCTTCTCGTTACAATCTTGCACAAAAGTCTGTGCTTTACAAAAAGGGATGGCTACAAAACATCATAACAGCTAGGGGTGTGCAAAACCGGATCGGAAGCTAGGGGTGTGCAAAACCGGATATCCAATCCGGTTTTGCATTTTTTTTATCCGATCCAAAAATTCAGATTAGGATGAAACCTAATCTGAATCTGATCCTAATATTTGGATTGGATAAACAGAATATCTGGTTTTATCCTAATTTGCATGGAAAATATCTATTTGCCCCCACAAATTTTGCATTATTCTTTAGTACCCCTTGCCACATAATCATTTTATTACATTTTGACCCCCAAAGTTGTAATTATATTTCAAAACAGTCCACATACTTTACCACTTTTCACCTAGGACCCAAAATAACATCTTAAAACTTGTAGTTATGGACAAAACCGAATTAGATTCAGATACCCGATTTCTTTGTAGAGCTGATTCGAAAATCCGTAAAAGTCTATAATAAAACAACAAAACAACAAAATAACTAAATAAGTCCCAATGTAAAACAACAAAATAAATTGGGCAAATACAACTCCACAAGTGGAAAGCGGAAACCAACATTAAGTCAATACGAGTAGATCTCCCAATTTTTGGCCAAATAAAAATTAAATGTTAGAAGTTTATAAAAATTAAATCATATTTTTTTTCATTGCCTACAATAACAAAACTATTAAAGAAATCAAACTTTAATTAAATGCTACAAAACCTTCAATCATCAAGATGAATACGAGTAGTATTTCCCATTGCCGAAGACACAAATTCTACAAAAAATAGGTCATATAAATAATGGTTAAATTCAAAATACAGTCAATAAATCCAATAAAGACAACATAATAATTAATAATTGAAACAAACTTTACTTGACTTAAGCTCTGCTATCTCTTCCAAGCTCTCCTCAATCATAAATGGTTCACGTGTAGCCCGAATCCAATCTTGTGTACAAATAAGAGCCTCCACCATCTTAGGAGTGAGGGAGCTACGAAATTGATCTAATACACGATCCCCAGTGCTAAACGTTGACTCAGATGCAACAGTAGAAACTAGCATAGCCAGCACATCTCGTGCTATTGAAAAGAGAACTGGATATCTATTTGAATTGACTTTCCACCAACTCAAGATATCAAACATCTTGTCCTTGTGACACTGCTCACATTCTTCCTCTAAATATTTATCCATCTCAGATTTGGTCACCATAACTTCTTGTCCAACCATTGCCTTATCGTACATACAATACATTAATTCTTCAGGATCAACATTTACATCTTCAACATTAACCTGACTTGCTTGTTGAGATTGTTGACTAGATTGCCCACTTGGAGAAGTATAAATGAGCTTGTATTGGTTAAATAAAGAGTATAAAGTTGTATGCACTTTTGTCTTCAAAAGTTTAGCATTAACATCATCATAGGAATTACTAAGAACCCAATTCACATATCCTAACTTGAATCTAGGATCCAACACCACTGCAATGAATAACATTAAGTTGATGTTATCAATATTTGACTAATATTTATCATGTTTTCCTTTCATTTTCTTAGCTATAGTACTTAAGCCAACATCATTACTTCTACACCATGTTGAAATCTGCATTCCAATGGCAAAGATCTTGCGTATGTATGCATTGCCGGTAACAAAAGTGAGCCCAACACACGTAGAGTAGCATCATAAAAAACTTTAAAAAAAGGTAACAAGTAACGGGCATATTCCCAATTACTAGGCATAAGCAAACCCCTTGACTTTTCCCCTCTAGTAAGTTCATCTCTATACTTAACTTGGATTTCCAACAACTCAAATACTTTTTGAAATTTTAAAGCCACATACAACATTAAGTACGTTGAGTTCCACCTTGTTTCTACATCAAGAACCAAAATATTTTTTTGTTCAATCTTTTCTTGCTCTACACACTCCTTAAACCTTTGCAATCTCGCTGGAGAAGACCTCACATATCTTACTGCAGAGCGAATTCTAATAATGGAGTCCTCCATGTCTTTTAACCCCTCTTTTACAATGAGACTCAATATATGTGCACAACACCTCATGTGCAGAAAGTCACCATTCAAAACACTACCCTTCCAACTTTCTAACCGATTCTGGAGATATTTTATTCCAACATGATTAGAACTTGCATTGTCATTGGTAACAGTGAAAACCTTAGAAATACCCTAATCAAGCAAACACCTCTCAATTGCCTTGCCAATCAATAAACCTTTGTGACTAGCAATTGGACAAAAGTTTAAGATATTTTTGTGTAATTTCCAATCATCATCAATGAAGTGAGCCGTCAAACACATATAGTTAAGGTTTTGACAAGATGTCCATGTATTCGTGGTAAGACTTACTCTCTTACTAAACTTACTAAAAAAGGCCTTTAACTTATTTCTCTCCTCAACATAAATATTAAAACAATCTCCAGCCACAATAATACGAGAGGGAACTTGAAATAGAGGTTGTGCATCCTCATCATATCGCGGAACCCCTTACGCTCTACATGCCTAAAGTGCAACTCATCAACAATGATCATTCTAGCTAGAGACCGTCTAAGCCTATCTGGATTGAATTTCCAAGTTGTAAGTGAAGATTGTGTGGAGGTGGCAGCAGTACCACTTGATCGATCATGTGATTGTGTCTGTTGAAAAATTAAAATCCTTTGTTTCTTATCCATCAAATTCAAAAGGTATTTTTTACATCGACTTAAGTGATTCCGTAGATAACTAGTATCACTTTTACTTGGACATGCAAGCACATTCCCACAATAATCACATGTTGCTGTCCTATCATCCATGTTCTTACAAGGATTTATAGTAAAGTGATCCCACATTCAGAAGTATTCTTTTGAGTATTAGAACTTACACGTTTGGGGACTCATGGTGGTTGTGGTCGTGGATCAGGATCCGTAGAAGGCTGTGGGGCTACCAATGAGTTTAGAGTTGGATTCCTACTAGTTGGTGTCTCAGGACTCTCATCAATATTAGAATGGTTAACAGCCATGGGATTGGATTTGGACATCTGCAACATCAACACGAAGAAATATGTGAAGATGATTAAAACTAAAGACTAAGATAATAAATATATAAACAAATAAACAATCCAATCAAAGTATCTTACAGCCTTTTATCTCTATCTTAAAAAAAATGTAACTTATTTATTCAATTATGTATATCAAAGACACATGCCCTGCAACAGAAAAAATGAATTTTAGTTTTCCCCCAAAATTGTTAGAGAACTGGGGGGATTGAGATCTTTCATAGTTGGGTCCAAATTCGAAAAGTATATAAACTAGGGATATTGATTGGACCAATCTTAGGAGTTAAACAAATAGGTGGCTTGAATAGAAAGTCCAACACCTTTACTTTTCTATTATCTTAATGGACAAGTACGCCCTTCTGTTTTCCTTGCACTTTCTTTTTCAAAACTACAAAATTATTTCCTTGGTTGGACCTTTATTTTGATTCTTTTCTTCCCACCGTCTTCATTTCATTACCAAATTTATTCATGTATCAAATCTGACGCCAATTGCCAACATGAGAACGTGATTTAAAGCATTACAAACATAACTTTACAATCGCAAGAAACAGAGTGAGACAACTCAGAATTCTACTCAATAAGGGATATATTGATAGAGTATTACAATAAATTTTTTCCCATATTATGTTTCAAGATTTTTCTTCATATAAGGCAAGGGCATTTAGGACAGTGGAATGAGAGAAACGTGTGGAGTTGAGGATTCTTGAATGATCCAGAATTTTTTTTGACAATCAATAATACAATTATAGAGCAACATGTAAGAAAAAAGTCTACACCAGATCTGATACCTGATCGTTTGTGTGTGTCTTTGTGAGTGACTAAGTGTGATGAATCTATAGAGAACTCAAAGAAGACGATGCTGAAGAAGATCAGGGAGCTTGTCATGCTGTTGGAAAACTACAAAGAAGAGAATGGAGCTTGCCTTACTGCTGGAAGAAGATGACGAAGCTACCGCCTATCAGAAAAAAATGGCGAAGCTGCCGGAGCTGGAAGAAGATGACGAAGCTGCCACCTATTGGAAGAAAATGACGAAGCTGCTGCCTGCTGGAGCTGCAAGAAGAGAACAAAGCTGTCGAATGCCGGAAGAGAAGGATGAAGTTGTTGGAGCTGGAAGAAGACGAAGAAGCTTCCGCCTGTCGGAAGAAAATGGCGAACCTGCTGGAGTTGGAAGAATACGACGAAGCTGCCACCTATTGGAAAAAAATGACGAAGTTGCTGCCTGCTGGAGCTGGAAGAAATGACGAAGCTGTCGACTGCTAGAAGAGAAGGACGGAGTTGCTGAAAGAAGACGACAATATCAGGAATTTGGGAATTAAGAGTGAGAAGGGATATCGAGAATTTGGGTTGGGATTAGATTGAGTGAATTTAGGAATTTATTTTAGTTTAGGTTGTTTTATATATATATTTTAAAACTGGTTTTCTATTAACCCTTTTATATTTTTCTCGAACCGTTAATCGAACCAAAAATTCAGTTTTTTGAATTTTTTGAACTGTAACCAAACAATTTTTTCGGTTAATCAGTTTTTCGGTTCGGTTAGGTGTTTACATTTTTTTTAACATCCATACGTTGAACGACTTTACTTGACTTTTCTTTTAAAAAGAACAAAAAAAAAAAAAAAAAAAAAAAAAAAAAACCAAAATGCTGTCGTTTGGTAAATTGTAATCGAGCTTATTGGACTTGTGAAATTCATTTTAATCCCTAGTTTTCAAAATTATCCAAATAAACCGTATAATTTTTTTACTCATATTACTTTGTAGTCTTACATTTCTACCCCTTTAAATAAAATTTAATTCAATTATCAATGTCCTTAAAATAACAAACCCATTTGGGTTTGTAACATTTTTAAAAAAAATATAATAAAAATATTTAATATCAAATATCTTTAACATAATCAACGTTGACTTGTATTATAACGGGTAGGATAATCAATTTTACATGGTTACTAGTTTCACATACGGATAATACTATTATGATATAAACACCTATACAGTAAGATTATAATGAGGCATAAAACATTTTTTTCTTGTATTGCCTCTCCATTTCTTTATCCATTTTTTATTTTAAATATTTATAATTATTTCAAAATCACCTCCTTTATTTTTCTAATCAAAATTTTCAGTTAAATATAAAAATAAACATTTAAATAAAAGAGAGAAAATTATTTTCCCGTAGAGTTTCCAAAAAAAAAAAAAAAAAAACTTAAAACTTTTTATAAATATCAACCACCATAAAAACGCTTTGTCATCCACCTCGGTTAAAATACAGCAGGGCAAATAGTTTTTCCATTTCCTTTTAATTTTTTCATATCCTTGTTCAAATTTTTTTTTTTTTTTTTTTATTTTATTAAATGATAGGAATGAGAGCTCCATAATACAGTATTTTGAAAGGATTTTATTTTACAATTTTAATTATTTTTATAATATATAATTTTAGGGTCATTGTATAATTATTAGCCTTTGATTGCTTTACCTTACGAGTAATACTACACATACATCATTTTCATACAACATTTTCCATACAACATTATGTGGCAAGATATGATTGGCTAATTTAAAGTTAAAATTAAACTTTCACCCAATCATATCTTGTCACATAATGTTGTATGAAAATAATTTATGTGTAGTATTTTTCTTACCTTAACCTGAGACGTTATCACTACCTTAAGGGAGAACAACATTTTCCCACCCAAGGTTTGGCCAATGACATTCTCCAACCCTTCAAGTTTCAAAATGATACTTTCCCACCCTTCATTAAGTTCTGTTATGTTTTCTGTTAATATTTTATTGAAAAGATGAAAATATCCTTAAATATTTGACTTTATAATTTTTTTATAATTTTTTAATTAGCCAAATAGTCAAATATTAAAAAGTCAAAAAAAAAAAAAAAATAGTTAACCCCGCCTAAAAAGTTAGGAGTAAAGCTATGAAATTGTGTAAAATTAAATATTTATTTATTTATAATGTCATAAATATCCCATCACTATTATTCAACAATCTACTATATTTATAATGTTTTTCATTTTTACTAATTAACATAAAAAATCAACATTCCTAATTAATCAAATAAACAAGAGATTTTTTTTTTTTTTTTTACACTTGAATTATAAATAATTGAATAAAGACTTTGACTTAACTAAATTTTAATTTATAATAAACTAATAAGAAATAAACTATTTAATAGCGTTTTCGTCTTTTTAGTCAAATATTAATAGAAAACACTAACAGAACCTTGACGAAAGGTGGGAAAGTGTCATTTTGAAACTTGACGGGTGGAAAAATATCGTTTCTCCAAACCTTGGGTGGAAAAATGTCGTTCTCCCCTACCTTAATAACTTAATGCAAAGATAAAAGGTTAATGTTACATACAGTCACAGACAACAGTTAAAATAAAATAAAATTTCTTGGCTCTTTAAATGAAGAATTATGTAGGTGCCTCTGAATATTTTTCAGACACTATAAATGGAATGAAATTAAAAATATGTGACATATTTAGAAGAAAATTTTTAATTATATTTGTCACATATACTGAAAATTACAGTATGACATGTTATTATGTACAAGTTCAAACTAATAATAAATCCATTATAAAAGCTAGTGAATCGAATAATCAATTGGATGTCATTAAATCAAAACCCATTCAAGAATTATTAGATTTAGATGTGGGTGGTTTAATTAGATTTCATTGACTCATTAAATCAAGAATTATTAGATTTAGATGCGGGTGGTTTTGAATATTTTTCGACTCTCTAAATAGAGTAAAATTCTAATGTATATATTAAATTAAACACATTCAAAACCACCAACACCAATAATAAGTCCATGGAAACCCAGTTGAATAATGAATGAAATTAGCTTTCATACCTCCTATTCACAGTCCTTCAAATGATGAAAGGCCACCAAATTCTTACCTCGACCCGGCCCAATTCACGATGATCCGTAATCCTATTGATAACTGCTGATTTAAAATTAGAGAAAATTTACTTTAATTATTTAAGACAGATATTATTTATGATAAATATTACTTGTATTAGATAATCTTGAAAACATTTTATTTTTGATTTATATTTTTATAAAATACCTGCATAAAACATTAACTTAGAAATTCATTATTTGACAAAAACTTTCTGAATTAGCATAAAAATTAATGATTATCTACACTAATTCTCTAAACCCGGTCAAATTTCCCGGTCCAGCTCTCAAAGCGAAAGCCACTAAACCCTCCTTTCTCTGCCCTTCATTTTCCAAACCCTAGCCTTCCCCTTCCATTTCATCACTCTCACTCTTTCATGGCACTCCTTCTCCGTAAACCCAAACCCAGATCCCTCTCTAACCCATCTCTCATTCACCTTTTCTCAACTTCCCAAAATGACAACAACAACAACAACTCCTCCTCCTCTTCCAAACGATCTTCACTCGACTCTTTTTTCAGTGATGTCGACGCAAGCCTCAAGAACGACGATGACGACGACTCCTCTTCCCTAAAATCTTCACTCGACTCTTTTTTCAGTGATGTCGGCGCAAGCCGCAAGAACAACGACTCCTCCTCTTCCAAACAATCTTCACTCGACTCTTTTTTCAGTGATGTCAGAGCAAGCCTCAGGAAACCGTCCCAGATGCAACAGCAGCAAAACGCTACCGGTTCCCCATTCTCTAGAGCAGCTCCCTCCAAATCAGCTTCGCCCGACGAGGTCAGAAAGAATCTCTCCGAGTTCCGGCAACGTTCCGCCGTGCCACCACCCCCGGGACCAAACTCTTCATACAGCGATTCGAAACCTAGTGGGAAGCTCTCTTTTGAGGCAATTAGAGAGAGTTTAAGAAATATGAGACCAAATGGTAGTAGTGATAGTAGTGTCAATCGCAATGTGGCTGCTGATTCGTTGTCGTTATCGGCGTTCAAGAGTAGCTTGAAACTGAAGCCACAAGACGGTAGCACGGTGATAGGTGGGACCCAGGAGTTGCCGGCGTCGGTGTTTGGGAGGGAGATGAGGGAGGAGAGTAGTGGAGATAGGCAGGCCATGAGGACGGAGTTTGTGAAAATCTATAGCTATGGAGAATTGGGGGATAAGTTGAAGAATTTGCGAGGGGAGGGATGGAAAGGAGGATTTTCGTTGGAGGAGCTAAATAAAAGATTAATGAGACTGAGGGAGATGGAAGAGAAGGAGAGCGAGTATCGTATTGGTGGTGTTTCGTTCGGAGATTTGAGGGAGAGCTTGGTTAAACTCAAGCTTTCTAGCGACGAGAAAGCCTATAAATTTACGAGTGAGTTTGCTTCATCATTAAATTTCTATTATTGGAAATCATTTTTATGCAAACTCAGTTTTTCCTGTAATGATTTTTGTATGTTACGTATTGCATTTCAGGCCAATCACTCGATATATTAGGTCATTTAAATCAGACACCAAAATTTTTGATCCATCCTCCAAAGGAACATTTAGTTGAGAAGGTATGACTGATTTTCTTCACATTTTTTATTACTGATAATAAAGAATTTGTTAAGTAATTTTATATATGATTTTAGAATATGTTTGATGCAGTATTTTCATCCGGATAACATGTCTTTGGGTGAAAAAATGAAAATTGAGCTTGCAAAAGTTAGAGAAGAATTTAAGATGTCAGAATCAGATTGTGGATCTGCTCGAGTACAGGGTAAATTTCATTTGTTTTTTTCCTTAAACTTTGACATTCTTGTTGAACTAAATATCTTTAATCCTTTGTTGCATGATACATGTTATAACCTTTATTTTGGACTTACGCCCAATATTTTGGAGATCAACTTAAACGAAAGTCATGGATAATGAATAAGAACAATAGGATAATTTCTATTGTTTGAGCGGACGCATTAAAGATACAAAACTGTTACAGATTTGAAGAGTAGATGATTGTCTGATTGAGGTTTGTAAGTGCCTGAGAGATGACTGCATATCTCCCTTGTGGGATGTTGTGTATTAAAGATATTATCTTGGAAGAACTGCCCAATGGAATAGGATGACTAAGCAGATGTTGGATGAATGGACAAAATGCATTTAATGCTTTTATTTTTGAATAAAGGGTTTATAGATTGTAGCAATTATTGTGAAATTAGATTTATGTGCCATCTTGAGAAAGCTATCAGTAAAAGTAGTTAGAAATACTATGTTGCCAAATGTGATCCTGCTAGAAAATTGACTCAGTTTTGAGCTTCAAAATTTGCATTGGATTGAAACTTTATTTCTCATTTGATGAAAAGGTTTTGAGAGATGAAGAACAACTAGTAATGACCTTTATTGAACTAAAAAAAGAATACGTGCACAGCAGGCTTTACAAGTATCAAGCAGATATAATGACCTGATGAACTATGTGTAATATATGATCCAGTAGGAAGAATCAGGAGACTAGCAATTCAGAATCAAGCTTTTTCTTTTATGTGTGTGTGAATTAGGCTAGTTTGAGAGGACAGTGAGAATTCCAGATAATGTGTTATGCATTTCAGTAAGTTAGTAGTTGACTACAAAATCGAGCAAACTGGTGGTTATGTTCAGGTGGCTGACCATTTACTGGTTCCCAACAAAATTTCATATTGTTCTTTATGGTGTTACCTCTTGAGTGATAGAGAACAAATATCAGTCAAATTTGTTTTAGCATGCATTTCTTCTGAAATATGGTGATTATAATTATGTTGGATGATTGGAACTGGAAACTGCAAACTTTTGTTGACACATTCCATTTTTGTTGGTGACTTTTTTCTTGTTGAGGGTTTTTGACGCCTGATTGCTAATTGCTTTGCAGTGGCACAACTCACAACTAAGATCAAGTATTTGTCTTCAGTTCTGCACAAAAAGGTGAGATTTAAGGCTTGATCTCTTTATATTTCTGTTTCCAAATTTCATCACAAATTTGTACTTTTAGAATGACCCAAAAATCCTTCACAATTATTATTGTGGCTTTCTGAGTTCACTTGATAGTTTGAATCTTCGTGTATAAATTGCATGTTCTGGCTGGTTAAGCTATTTTTGATGGTTACTGCACTCTTTAACTGTTAATTCATTTGAATACAGTGATTTAGAAAGTGAATGAGTTGCAATAACATATATTTATACACAAATGACCTGAAGTTGGGAAGGAAATAAAAACCTAGTACCTTCCTTGTTACCATTAGTTCTAAAATTTTATAAATAGACTTTTAATGTCAGGAAATTTCTATTCAATGTATATATTTATGTGGCTATAACAATTTCTGAATAATTTTGTCACCCTGAGTTAGGTAGCTGACTGTAAGTTTTGCGTACTTGTGTTGGGTATAATGGCATAATCTTTAAGAAGGTATAAAATGACAAAAAATGTGATTGACATGCAATTGAAGTGTCCTTATGCTTTTTTTTTCTCCTTGTAAATATGCTCTGTTTGGGTTACCAAAGGTGAATGTTGAACGGACCTTAACAAGAACTTTGATAGAGATAATGCTAATTTGCTTGACTCACATTTTATAATGGTAGAAAATAATACATTTGTGATTTTCATTTATTCTTCTTTGTTTCTTTCGGATGATAATTTGTTCTTTTTGACATATTAATTGTTTGTAAGTCACTGTTGCAATGATTAAACATCTTTTTCCAAGTGGTGGTTCGTTTACTTATTTATCAATATGATATAATTATAAAATTAATTACAAGGTGACATGAGTTTATCTTAATTAATTTGTATTACTATTGTAGGATAAACATTCTAGAAAAGGTCTTATAGCGATGGTGCAGAGGAGAAAGAGATTGTTGAAATATCTCCGAAGAACAGACTGGGATTCCTACTGCTTTGTGCTCACTAATCTAGGTCTTCGTGACCATCCGGACTACAAAACAAAAGCTTAAGCTATGCAAGATCAAGAACTAGATTAGAAAGCAATGTAACCATCTGAAAATTCCCTGTTTTTGGAACTTTGTATTGGTTGATTTGGGAATTTTTGTACCTATTTCAGCTGTCACTCGCCTTCCCCTTCTAGAAATAAGTAAATTTGTAGTCGGTTATGTTTGCCTTCTGCTTGATGTCTACTGTTGAATGTTAGACATAAATTTAATAGCACAAAATAGTACAAGACTTTTGAAATGTTTATATAGTGTTCCAATGGATGTAATTATAAAGCCTTGTCCCTTAGCATATTTTGTACTTGTGATGGAAATTTGATTTCGGGTGTTAAACCTCTGTTTTAAAACCCGAACCGGTTTAGGTTTAAGGGTTTTTTTTTGATATTTTTCAAACTTTTAGAGACTAGTTGTAATTTTTTGGGAGGTTTTTATATTTCAAAACTTTCAGGGACTAACTAAATTATTTGGGGCATTTTGAAATAAATAAAAATTTCAAGGCCTCATTGTGATTTTTAGGGGTATTTGGGTAATATATTAAAATTCAAGGGACTAATTAAATTTTTTAAAACTATTTTTTATAGTTGATATCATCAGTCCAATCGACTCGTGATCCGATCACATTGTCGGATCTTACAATGGATTGGATTTTAAAACAATGTGTTAAACGGGATAAATTTGGGATAATATGGTCTGTATCACTCCCCCCAAGACGGAGGAAATTTGTCCTCGAATTTAGAATCCACATAATGTCGTTGTTTTGTTGTTGCATTTGCTTGAGGGCGATCATCTATCATCAAAAGCATGTTAGGGGTTGTAGCAAACAAGGTAGGATGATTAAAGGATGACTTATGTGAGAGACCTCTTGACTAGGCATTAAAACGATGTTGACACCATCAAACATAAAACTGTCAGTATTTTTCTTGTCATCATGTACCACATCTTTATCATATTGCCAACTTTTACCCATTGTTTTAAAACCCGAATCGGAGGGCAACCATTGTTTTAAAAATCGGATCGGATCGGTCGGTCCAACCGGTTGGACTGGGACTCGGTCATGTGTTTGGTTCGAGTCAACACTAAACCCGTTACTATATAATAACCTGCTTTAAACCATTTAAAAACTGGATAAAATATGTGAACCGTCGGTCCAACTGGACTGGCGGATAAACCGGTCGAAAGTTGCAAAAATCCGTAACTCTACACAATCGCAAGTCCATTCCATTCTGATTTCATTTCTCTGTTTCTCATATTTCTCAGCTTCTTCTCTACGCAAATCCTTCTCTGAAATCCCACTCAAATCGCAATGAACTCCATTCCCTAAAGTCTGAAATCGCAACCATTCACCAAATCGCAACTGAACTCTCTGAAATCGACGACGACGCCTTTCTCCCTCGCTGGAAATCAACGATAACAGCTTCATTCCCTGCTGGAAATCAACGATGATGATGGCTGCTCCATTCCTCGCTAGAAATCAACGACGACGATGACAACTCCATTCCTGGACGACGATGACAGCTCCGTTCCTCGCTGAAAATCGACGGCGACGATGGTTGCTCCATTCCTCGCTAGAAATTGACGACGACGATGGCAGCTCCATTCCTAGAAGACGATGACAGCTCCGTTCCTCGCTGGAAATCGATGGTGACAGCTGCATTCATCGACGACAGCTCAATTGATGTTCAATACCAAAGCCCTATCTCTGCCCACAAACTTCATCCCTTAGGTCTTTGTGATAACAATAAAACCCTGCTTCTTTGTCGAAACCCTGAAAATATTTCCTCAGTTATGTGGAGAAACCTTGCTAGGCAAGCAATTTTGAGATCTTCTTTCCTTGATTGTAAAAAACCCTCTTCACGTGCTTATAGCTTTTTGGGGTTTTCTCAAGACTCGATTTTTCATGGACAATGCAAATTTGGATGTTTGGAGCTAGGTTCTGGCGGAAATCATGAACTGGGTTCTCGTTTGGTTGGTGAGATTTTTAGTCATGAGGATTATTTGGGGAGGCCATCTTTTGGAGTTTTGAAGAATAGTAATTGGGGTAATGGGTTGTGTTTGAGAGGGTATGCCAGTGTAGTTGAGGCTGTTTCTTCAACTGATGTTGAAGAAGATGTGTCAGTTGTTGACGAAGTTCGGGGGTTGTTGCAAGAAATGAAGAGAGAAGAGCATAAATAGGGAGTGAATACTCAGAGAAAAAGTAAAAAAATTGGGCACGGAATGGGGTCTAAGAAGTATCATATGCTTAAGAGAAGGCAAGTGAAGATTGAGACTGAGGCATGGGAACAAGCAGCCAAAGAATATAAGGAGCTTTTGAGGGATATGTGTGAGCAAAAACTTGCATCAAATTTGCCAAAACTGAATGTTGGATAGTTGACGATGAAGAGGAGGTCAGTGAACTTAATTATGAGGAGTTGGAACAAATGTTATATGGAGAAGGATCTATTCCTGCTGGAACTGGAGTTGCTGATCACCCCTCTTTTTATGATTCAACCGATGGTTTAGAAGGTTGGTTTCAAATATTTAAGCAACTTAATATCTATTTTAAATTAAATTACAAGTTTTAACTTATACTTTCTATTTTTTACTTAAATTTATGATGGTGATGGTGATGGTGATGGTGATAATGGTAATATATGAGATACGCCCATTGCAATAACATCACACCATAGTTGGTCCTTGTATGTAGAAGTAGAACCAATGGACAAAGGACCGGGATATGGCTTAGTCTCCAAGCTCAGCTTCTTTTCCCTTTTAATGGTTCCCTAAATGGTACAAGTAGAGTGAAAAATATATTATGTTCAACCAACTCTCTTCACTTGTTCCTTGAGGTGTAAGACAAACTCGTCCAACTACTAGCATGAGACCCGTATCGCCTTCAACAAATTCTTCAATGACTCGAGCTTTAGAGTCATCAGCATGCTCTTCAAGACTTTCTTCATAACCAGTTATTGCTTCCTTTGCATTATTCTCCACTAATATGAAGAATGAACCTCATATTACAACTTATTAGGGGTTGAAAGTAAGATATTTAGTGAAAAATTACATATTTAGCGGAAACAAAATGAAAATCTTCACTTTCTAATACTTGAGTCGGAAGAAATATTTCTAAAAAATTTGAATAAACTGTAGTCCCTCAGCGGCCTCAGCCAAGTCACTCTAGCGGATCTTTTTGATACTTTATAGGGATTATTATGATACTTTACACAGTAGATTTTATGAAATCCTGCAAAGTCAATCACCGGGTTCTACTTCTTTCTCATAAAGGTAGTACTACTAAGCTTAAGGGTCAACTCCTGAAGAGTTGGAACAAAAAGTGAATACTTTCAAGTTCATCTGGGCGCAACTGAATATATATACTACTTTTGAGATTGCGAGCTTTGGTGACGCATAAATGCTTCAAACCGCAGCAACAATAAAGACGCAAATCTTCAAGCAAAGGGCACTCACTAGTCAGCTTTCGAACTGTCTGGTCATTTATAAAGACAGTATCCAGAGATAGCTTGCAGAACTTGAGCAGGGAACGATCAACAAAATTCATGAATTCATCTGCTCGTTCATGCAATGACTGGAACTCTCGCCGCCTACCACGTTTATAGTAAATCTTGATCAAAATCAAAGAAGGGGAATGATGTACTTAAATCCTTCCATGGCTTTGACAAGACACTGGTTTGACTTACCTCCTTCAAGGAGAGGCAAGTCATGATGTGATGGATGATAAAAGGAGGCAATTTTGAGATTCGATTGGCATCACTTTCTCATCCATACTCTTCTAACCTGCAAAATTTATTAGTGAAAAGAATAATAAATCTATAATCAATAATATGTAAACTGAAAATCAAATAAAACAAAAAGATGAGAAAAGCGTGGATGTGATGCTTAGAAAACTATAGAAAGAACTACCAGCATAAACATAATAAAAACAAAGCAAGGATGAGAAAAGCGTGGATGTGATGCAGAGAAAATTCTAGTAAGACTAAAAGATCTGCCAAAACATATAAAAGATAAGCCAAAAGAAACATAGAAAACATGAAAACAAGAGAGATGATGCAGACAAAAAATATCAGATGATAATAAGATTAGCGGAAGATAATCGGAGAAATAGAGATTTGATGTGAGGCAGATAAAAAATATTAGATGATAATTGGAAGAACGAGAGCACGTAGGCTTACTAGTAAATTGGCAGCAATTTTGTTAGAGCACGTAGGCTTACTAGTAAATTGGCAGCAATTTTGTTCTAACCAGAGAAGAAGGAAACAGAACCCGCCTCAATTAGAGCACGAGTTTTAATGTAAGTCTAAATTAGATAAATGTGATTACCGCACACTGCCACTCTGCCAGACAGTTCAGAGAAGCACACATTATGGCTCGGTTTGGTTAAGGCTCCATTTTCCCAGTTAACTTTATTTCACTTATTTTCAAAATAGTTGTCTAATTTATTCAACTTCCTTTGATCCCCCTAAATTTATTAATTTAACTAAATAACCCTAATTTTTTTTTAAAAAAAATTGATAAAAACACCATAGTAACCCAAATTTACCAGATTCTTACCACCACTACTAGAAGTTGGCCAGAATCTGGTATAATGGTGCACTACCGGTTGAATCTGACCGATAGTGCATCTATCTATCCTTTTTCGACTAAATCTTTGGCCGTCGTTGACAACCAAATATAGCTAGATCTGGCTGTCAATGGCCAGATTTAGCCGCAGATCTGACCTTTTCCGATCAGATCGGTGTACGATCGGTAAGATCGAGCCGGTCATACGCCGATAAGGCAACTCCAGCCACCCTCCGCCGGTGGTGGCCAGCTGTCCGTATTTATGAGTGGATTAGGGGTGTTTTTGTTAACTTTAAATATTTTATTAAAAGGGTGTTTAGTAAATAAATAAACATAGGGGTATTTATGTTAATTTTTAAAATTCTACATCGTAATACCCACCCAATTTAACTTTTTTCAAAAGATTATTTTAAAAGCTACCAATAATAAACCAAACTACCCAAAAAGACATTTTTCTCTTATTCAGTGTAAAACCGGAAAATTTCCAAGAGCGTGTATCTAAGTTAGATTAAGAAGAAATCACAAACTCATTTTAATTATAGTCAATACATTGAACTTATTAAGCCTTACACGCAATTACAAAACCCAAAACTGGACATCGGTCTAAAATATATATATATATATATATATATCAAATAGATTACTGGGTTCCATTTAGATGGATTATAACAGCAACAACATGTTCTAATCAAAGCTCTGCGAACGGGTGAAACAATTGAGAAGTTTGGTATAATCTATGTGTTCTATCAAAAATTCTTGTGGAACGGGTGAACTATTCAGAATTTCTCGTGCTTAGTCCAAATTTTCATTTTCAAATCCATCCATACGAACACCTTGAGGCTCTCCTCTAGAAATTTATAGACTTATAAAAAGATTCTTCAAAACCTTCTCAGAACAATAAATTTTTAAGTTGCTTTCAAGGAAATGAAGAAACAATAGTATGAAATACAATGAGGGTTAAACAAGCTTCGGAAAATTAACAAGTTCAACATTTTACTCAATATATAATCAGGGTGTAAGCACAGAACGATACAATAATAATGAAAGGAGAAAAAAATAAATACAAGAGCTCCAGTGCACAATGGCAATGGAGTAGCTATCACCACATATCTGCACACTCTCACAACAACTTTGTGAAGACCTAACCAAAAGAAAACAAGTATAGCTTCTACTCTCGCCTAGCCTTTACAAACTAGGCATCCGTGGTTGAAGAAATAGCTCCTCTGGTTATCAGAAGGAGTGAAACCACCAGGTGGGATTATTTTCCTTAGTGACGGCCTTGTGAACACCATCCAAGCCACAATACCGACATTCACATTAGACCACTTCAAATTTATCTCCCTCAATGAGATACAATTTACCACCACTTTCACCACCCCATTGGTGGTAACATTTAAGCATTTATCCAAATTCAGATACAATAGTCGGCCACAATTATTTGCAATTGTTGTCAGTCCATCTTCATTCAATCCAGATGCGGATGCTAGCAAAACCTCCAACTTAGGCAGCTCAAAATCTATACCAAGATTATTCAACTGTCGACAAAAGTAAATCTCCAAATGTCTGACCTCTCTGCAATTCCTCAAAATTTCACCAATTCCTTCTTCTGTTATTCCCAAACAGCAGGACAAATCAAGAACTTGTAAACTGGGGCAAAGTAATGCAACCTTTTTCAGAAATTCATCGCTCAAATTGCCATTCCCAGCCAAGTGCAAAGCCTTGACTCGAGGGTTTATTTTCAAATCATTTGTAAACTCCTCTATCCCCAGATTTGTAACCTCCATTTTTACTTCATTCAACAGAGGACAGTTTCTTATGAGTGTAAAGAATGTTGCATTGGTAAGCTTTGAACAGTAACCAAGGTTTATTGAGATTACACTCTGGAGAAACTTAGATAACTCAATCATTGACTCATCAATGAGAAAATTTGCTGCTTGAAGGTTTAAATATTCAAGAGATTGGTACTTTCGCAACAATACCGAGATTCCAGCAAATGTATAATTATGACAATGAGAAAGACTAAATTTCTCCAACTTAAGAGAAGCTTCTGCTATTGAACAAAGGAATTCGTCGGATAAATACGAATTCGAAAGATCAATTTCACATAAATTTCTTGCTTCACCAAAATGTTGACCAAAAAATTGATGAATAGGAGAAATTCCAATTCCACTCGTTGAAACTGAACTCAAATTCCGACTACAACTCATTAGTACACCAATACCGAATTCAGTAATGCAATCACAATCATTAACCACAAGTTCTCTCAACAAACGACAATTCGCAGTGATTGAAGCAAGAGACTTATCAGTAAGGAAAAAATTACCAGAAATATCAATCTTTTGCAGTCTCTCGAGCTTCATCGCCATAGCATAAATCCCAGCATCGGATACAAAACCTTCACAAGACCGATAATCCTGCGACCCATCTGGCAAAAAACTACAATCATAATCAGGATAACTAATGTCAAGAACTTCAAGAGCCGGACAAGACTCAGCTATTGCAATCACATCTTCATCTTTTAAAAATCCAATTTTTGAACAAACCAATTCCTTTAAATTCTTATTTTTTGAGGCCAATTCTTGAAGACCGGTTATGGGAAATTCCTTCTGGTTTGAAATATTAAGTGAAACAAGATCCATCTCACGTTCTGAAACTGAGCAAAGAAAGCCATCCACATCCAAGGTTACTTGAGAAAAATCGAGTTTTTTGAGATTTGGGAAGCGGCGAAGCAGATTGAACATCTGAGGGAGAGCTTGTTGAGTGATATTGAGGTTACGGCGGAGATTATTGGTGATGGAAAGTAACTTGTGGGAGACTAAAGATACGGGTTCGAAGCGGCGCTCATCGCCCAAGGAATTCAGGATCAATTCCCAGCAATCTTCCGGTAAATCCATGGAAACCACGGCGTATTCGAAGTAAATGGAAAGGGAAAGTCTGGAGGATGAAAGCCCTAGGGATTGGAATTGGAATCGGAAGATAATGGTGGATTAAGGGTGGCAGAAATTAACGGCGACGATGGGACATATTAAAGACAAGAATAATTTTAATTAACGCTAATATTATAGGCCGAGCGAATTATACATACCCAAGGTTTGCCGTAACGACAAAGTGATACCCAAAGGTTTTAAAACGACAAATAGGTATCTTTCGTCATGTGCGGTTAGTGATTTCCGTTTGATAATAGTGAAAAGACTAAAATGTCCTTGAAAGTTTGATATTTTAGTTTTTTATAAATTTAAAAATATCTAAAAAACCCCCTAAGTTTGCTAATTTAACTAAACACCCCAATATATAAAATTTTTGTAAAATAACAAAAACACCCCCATCACCTGCAGTGCCAGATTCCGGCCAGGCCGAAAAATTGCTTTACGACACAGACCCGTCGGATCTGTGTCGTAACGCGTCGATTTGGCCTTTTTCGACCAGATCCATGGCGGATCTGGCCGGAAAAGGCCAGATCTGGCTGTCGAGGCCGCAAAACTCTCGACGGCCAGATTTGGACGTAGATTTGGCCTTTTTCGGGCTGATCTGTGGCAGATCTGGCCGGAAAAGGCTAGATCGATGCGTTACGACACAGATCCAATGGGTCTATGTCATAACGCAATTTCTCAGCCAGATTCCGACACACTGCAGGTGGTGGGGGTGTTTTTGTTAGTTTATAAAATTTTTATATGTTGGAGTCTTTAATTAAATTAGCAAACCTAGAGGGTTTTTTAAAAAATTTTAAATTTATAAAAATCTAAAATATCAAACTTTCAAGAGCATTCTAGTCTTTTCACGATTATCAAACGAAAATCACTAACAAGTAACAACACATGACGAAAGGTACCTATTTATCATTTTAAAACCTTTTAAATACCACTTTGTCATTGAGGCAAACCTTGAATATGTGTAACTCGTGCTCCCAATATTATATTCACAAACTTTTCTCTTCCCCAATTGTGAATATTTACGAGAGAAGTTGTCCAATTGTGTAACATGGAGTGTGGTTTTTGAATTTCAAATTTGTGTGACGCGCGTCAACGTTTTCTCTTTTTCTGCTTTGATATTAAATTAAATTAAGGTTTAATTTATAAATGTCTCCATTTTTCCAAAAATAAAATAAGTAATAGTGTGCTCCCTTTGTCTTTAATCAGTTTGGTTGTTAAAACATGGAGAAGTTAAATTTAATCTCTAAATTATTTTTTTTAATAAATTTTATACCATTCTGGGATAAGAATAAGGGTGATGTTATTTATAGTCCCATTAATTTTACACAATATATTACCCATTATTTTAAATATTAATCATATATGATAAAAGAACTATTTTAAATATTAGAACGTAGCAGATAAAGTTATCGTTTTATTTATACAACAAGGTAGATTTTTTTTTTTTTTTTTGAAATTCTAAAGATTCATGATCTGAAAGTTAAACTATTTTTTTTTTTTTTTTTTGTTTCTATTACAAATTTATCCTTGAAATGGAAGCACAAATAAAAATAGAAGTGGGGTTAGCCCATAACAAGGTCAAATCTCTCTCGAAATAAGTTAATTAAAGTTTGAGCCTTAGCTTGCTGATTTAACTGAAGTACAATTGAGAGATCACCACAATTCACAAGTACATTTGCTAATCTAGACCTTCATCTCCTGTGGTACCATGAAAATCACAAACCTGTCAACAAGTAAGGTAGCTGCTGGCTGACCTTATAGTAAAAGAGCGAAAGAAGGTATCATGAGTTTGAGTCTCCACAGACTTTTATAAGAGTCGTTATTGAAGGGATTATCTTGTCGTCAATTTCAGGATCCTAAATAATTAGTTAAAATGCATATAAACTCATAAATAATAATAATAATAGTAATAAAAAAATAGCTACAACCTAGTAGGGGGTATATTAGGTAGTTGGGATTGTCATCTCCATTCTTATCCACATTAGTTAAGAGATATTTGTTCTCCCCTTGGTCACAAAATTGGTTCAAGAGATGTTGACATTGGCAACATTTTGGCATGACAGCTCTTCTTCCTTTATAAATTATATATAGGGAAACAAAACCTTCTCAATTGGGTGAAATTTTGACCTAGTTAATTTTCGCATAAACGTAAATTTAAAATTATGTTACTGTGGTTAATTTCTATTAATATATGTTTTAAAAACATATACTGTATCATGAAAAAGCTTTTCATTAGTCTAGAGTTGTGAAATTTATGCATCGATAGCCAAAAGTCTTGAATGATTAGTTAAACGAGCAAAAGGTTTAGCCGAATCCAGTTTGGTAAATTCCACCCTTAAATAGACACCCTTTCATGTTTTTTAACAGTTAAAGGCTAAAATGGTCTTTTTATTTCCTTCACTGTTGCGTTCTCTCTCCCTTCCTCTCCCTCTTATCTTTCCTCTCTTTGGCTGTTGGCAGGTGGTGGAGTTCCGGCGGCATCATCAACACTGTACCATCGCTAGCCAGAGATCCCCTCCACTAGCAACCCCAGTCGCCAACCTTGCCACCGAACGGCATCGTTTCTTGAGGAAGAGAAAGGGCTGGTGAGTGGGAAAATAGCGACGGAAATTGTTGGCCCATTTTCACACTCACTAGCCCTTCCTCCTCTATACTCACCCATCCCCTTACCGCCTTAACCCCCCAATAGCCTCCGGCCGCGACGGCACTCACTCGCGCGATTTTACGGCTTTGAACAGACGTGCCAGCCCCACCTACCGACACCACCTTGCTGCTACCATCTTGCCCGCCTTTCATCCTCTCCCGCCAACCATTCGCTGTTAACCGCTCACCCATGACTGCCTCACCGCGCGACAACTTGATTTATGTGGAGATTGGTTTTTTGTGGATTTTTTTGTTTGATTGTGGTGATTAATGGAGATTGATTGAAGGTTGTTTATTGGAGTGTTTTTTTGCTGTGTTTGTTAAGACTCTTTGCCAGTCGTCCGCTGCCACCGACAACCTACAAGCTGTACCCCAACTACACTGCCCACAAGCTGTTCGATAAAACTCCCAAACCAACCACCCACAACCTGTTTGCGCGACAGTCGCGATTGGTCGTGCAAGGACGGCTGGAGTTGGCTTTTGCGGCGGCTGGGAGAGGTGTTTGCAGCTCAAGGGGCATCTCCTTGACAAAACCTCATCTCACCGGACGGTAGGAGGCTGCTAGAAGGCCAGCGGCAGTGAAGTAGATCAGGAGGGGAGATGCGGAAGAAGGAGGTCTAAGGGTAATTTGGTAAAAGAATCCTCTGCCCCTGTGTCACAACCCATCCGTCACTAACGACATCCATTTAAGGGTGGGAATTTGAAATTTATGAACTAAGGTACCAACCTGGGATTTCACTAAACCTTGGGTGAGAATATATTTATTTAACATTTTTTGTAATGAGATTTCAGCGAAAACCAGTTTAACGTAGAATAGCAGATGATATTTTTTTTCATCATAACTTGTCAAATTCTAGCGAATTAGTCAGACCCTGATCATCACTTCTGGCTTTGATATGATAAATGCTAATATGCTAATTTGCATAAGTGATGAACTTCACAGATGGGCTGAAACTGTAGTACTAGTGAACAGTTCCAAGAATTTTAATTAAACCTGTACTTTAGAGATAACTCAAGAAAGAATTATTCAATTTCTTGGTACCATTCTTTAAAAGTACGGCCATCAGCGCTTTCTATAATTGACCTTAAAATTACAATTTAATTTAATTATAGTCCTGCTGATTAACTCTAACTTCATCTCTGAATAAAATCCTAATCTTCAGCTGTTAATTCGGAGTAACTCTTCTTCATTCAAATAAGTACATCTCTATTGTATTCATCATTTGACAGCATGATAGAAAACCATAAGATAAATCATTTATAACAAAGCAAGAGAAAAGAAAAAAGAAAAAAAGCATATGGACAATGCTAGCCACTACATTCAGGTTATTTTGCATCAGAAAATATTTAGTATGAATACAAGGAAAAAAAGCTTCACTTCTTGGATGAAGGAGAATAAGATATATAGCCTGGAAGCTGAACTGTTTCATTTAAAACATCTGAGACCAGCGCCTAAGGATTCTCAACAATATCAGGAACTACAGGAGGCGTCTGGAAGAAATTCGGTACACTTGGTGTTGATTCAAAGGGGGGCGTAAAAGTATCCGGTAATTGTGGTGAGAAAATTGGTAACTGAGGAGTATCAGGTGGAGAAGAAAACAAGGGGATCAGTGGTGGCGCTTGTGCATGCTCAACAGGAGGAAAATCTTGCACCGGTGGAGGTAACAATGCAGGGAAAAACGGTGGTGATGGAGTGGTTTCACCTGGAAATGGCCAGGCTTGCTCTGGTGGTGCCAATAAACTTGGAACAAGTGGTGGTGCCGGTGGAAACTGATCAGCTGGTGGTGGAAGGATAAAGGCTGGTGGTGGATTTATATCTGGGGGTGATAGCCACCAGGGAACCGGCGGTTGTGGACTCTGAGGAGGAGGTGGTGTAAAAAAGAATGGCATGAAAGGAGGTGGTACATCCGGTGAAGGCGGCGGGGAAGCAACCAATGGAGGCGGAGGCGGTGGGGAGAGTTCTGGTGGCGGTGGTGCTTGAGGTGGTGGAGCTGAGGGTGGAGGGGATGAAAGTAGAGGCGGTGGAGAAGTTGCCAAAGGTGGCGGAAAGGGGGGTGGTGGCAATGGTGAAGGAGGACGTGGCCTTCGAGTTGGGAGAAATGGATTTTCGGGAGAAGGCGCGGTTGAGAAAGGCCATTGGCCACAAGTACCAAAGAAGTATTCATATAGAGGGTCACAGTGTGATGGATCTTTTCTTGTACTTCTGGTACTGCCTCTTGATCTCTTTTGGTGTTCTTCTTTGTGTTTATTCTGGGGATTTGTTCTTGCTTCTGTGGGAGTTTGAGTTATCAGAAGAAGAACAAAGATAAGTACTATCACAATGTTTGGTTTCTTCATTGTTTTACTTCATTACACTCTCGACAATTTCTATATATCAGAAGCCAAAAGGTAGTGATTTAGTTGGGGAACTAGCATGATATACTTACGAGAAGTATGGTGGGCTGCAGTGCCTACAGATTGAAAGTCTTCCGGTTGCTCATTAAATTCTTGACTAAATAATGTGAAAGACGTCCTATAAATTTCTTAGATATATATATGAACACAAATTAAGATAGTTATTAGATAAAACAAAGGAAAAAACAAACACATATGCACGTGTAAAAGATTTTATTAAATTAATGTATGAATAATGTGGCATGTAATTAATTGTATTTTATTTCTACTATTGATCAGTGTTGCGGACACACGACAATCACAAAATTATCATATTAAAAAAAATATATATATATTATCACCACAAGAAAAGTAACATTTATCGACCATAAAAGCGTAGTATTATATGTTGCATTATTATACATTTTTTGTAACTCAAAATATATGTTAATATCAGATCATATTATGTTTATTATATTTCTCACGATTTAGAAGAATATGTTAGGATCAGTTCGCATTATGTCTATTGTTCTAAACATGCTACTATGCTGGATTAACTTATTTTCAATGTCATTAGTCTCATTAAAAATTAAAGATATATGTTATATACTCCATAAGTTATGGTGATTAATCCCCCAACGAAGTATATTTTTGTTTCTTAGAGCAAAAAGCAAAGGAACATCACTAGAGTTGTAGTAAATGTTTAGGACACGAGCCAAGAGGCGAATCGCCAGCAATCACCCAGTTGTGCTGCTTAAATGCACCGCGTGGGTGCATAAAAATGCAGTAAATAATATCAAGAGATAAGCGTTGACCGAGGCCACAGCTAAATGGGTACAAGTTCCAATATACTGTATATGGATAGGATAGATATGTAGCGTGTGTCTTTAAATTTATTACACTCTTTCAAGCCTGTGCAGTCGAGTTAAAGATGGCCGAAATGGGCAAATATTCAACTCAAGTTTTGCCTTGTTCTACGTGCCATCTTTGGCAATGTCAATACAACAACTTTTAATGCTTTGCTTTGGAATAAAACTTAAAATTTAAATCCTTCCCGGCTGCATTGCATGCATGTCTAGAGAGCTCTGCAAAATTTATTTCTTGCTTTCATGGCGTTGTGGCTATCTATCAAAGGCCTAACTTATGTTATTCCCAAAACTGTCGGTCAAATGTCAACGAATTATTGTGGAATTATAAAAGTATATTGTCGATTTTTCCCAAGGCTTAATTATTACTATTTTTTTTAAATTAATTCTTATTGAATGTTTTCTTGAGATTTTTACAGTTTTAACCAGTAAATGGTGGGCGGGGGAATGAAAAAAAAATTTGAGTCTCACGAATGAGATAATTTCAAAGATTTTTTTTTTTTTTTTAATGATTGAGGTGTCTGGATCAACTTATACGTACATCAATTAATATGATATTATGGTTAAACATATATATGATTTCGAACTCTTTTATCGAATTTTCTTTTTATAATTAATATGATTGGTAATTAATAATTTGAATATATATGATATGAAAATATAAAAAATATATATTATAAATATATCACATCAATCATACTATAAGTCAATGTATTTTTGTGTCATGGAATTTTCTTATATCTTTATGTCATAATTTTTTTTTCTCATTTATCTTTATAATTAATGTTTTGTTATTAATAATGATTATAAATATATGTATGTAGTACTATAAGTCAATAAAAAATATATATTATAAATAAATGTAGCATATGCGTATTCATTTGTAGAGTTTCTCAATATGATATATAAACATTGACTATTGAAACAGTATGTATTGTATCATAGACTACTTCACTAGTATAAATAACATAGACTTTATTGATATAAATGAATTTATTGAAGACATAATAAGTCATTACAGCTCTTAGACATTTCCTCTAAGCAAACTTACGCTCCTTAAAATGTCATTGCCACAATCGACAATAACAATGCAGAAAAAGATGTTTGCCTATCATGCATCATGAATGAGATTCATTACATGCAAAAACTAATATGTTATTTCATTTATTTCAATTTTATTAAATTATATAATCAGCTGAAATCTCATCTCACTTTTTCCATTCATATAACCTTTCCCATTTTTGATTAGGGTGTTGAGCATAAGAATAAGCCCCATCTTTCTTGATGCTCCATAAGCATTTTAAACATCTCGATTCATCTCTTGTATATCTATACACATCAAAGCTCCCTTCCACATTGTTCCACTTCATTTTGCAAAAGAAGAGTGTGTTGCGAAGGAATACATTGGCAGTGAATTTCCACTCTGTGAACTGCCCACTCGCAAAGTCTTTCTCGCCAAGATCATCGTCTCCAGATTTACAATGAATTTTCAAATGAATCCCATCACCCAAATCGTTTTGAATGCGAACTGTTGTTACAGGGATATCATCTATAGAGGCATTTGTAATCCTCATCAATATCAACACCATAACTAGTATGGCCAAATTCTTTCCCATCATTCTTTCTTTTACCTACTTTTAATTTCTTCAATTTCAATAGGTTTGTGTTTTCATATATCTGTCTTGTAGGGCTTGGTGCCTTATTTATATAGTTCTTTAGGCCAAAAGTTTTACAATGAACTGTAATCTATCTATAGAATATAGATAGTAAGTGACGCTGTGTAGAGTATTTGAAGTAAAATATTAGTGTGGCAATGGATTCTATATATGTCCCTAATTTAATTCTCCACCTAAGAATTATAGGTGAAAGGAAATTTAAATAATTATTGTGGTTCAATAATTAGCAACAAATGTTAGTTATGGTTCATCTCCTGTTTGCCAAACAAAATTGGCAGTAAAATTCATCTTTATATATCTAACTTAGTTAGTTTATTAACTAAAATGCACCCAGAAATAGAAAACTAGCTAAGCTATATTAGTAGTGAATAACCTCATATTAGAAAAATCTTTCAAGAAATCTACACAATTATAGAATTTGAACATATATATAACTTTATTAGATGGTATCACCCTTCTTATACAATTACAAATTAATTAATTAACTATGTTTTTTATTTGACAACAATATATAATAGAACCGAAATATTTTAACCATATAATGGAAACTAAGGCCTTTAAAGCTATTTAAAGAGAAAATAAACTCATAAAAGCTGTATTAATGTGGAATTAGATTTTTTTTTTTTTTTCNTAGACTTTATTGATATAAATGAATTTATTGAAGACATAATAAGTCATTACAACTCTTAGACATTTCCTCTAAGCAAACTTACGCTCCTTAAAATGTCATTGCCACAATCGACAATAACAATGCAGAAAAAGATGTTTGCCTATCATGCATCATGAATGAGATTCATTACATGCAAAAACTAATATGTTATTTCATTTATTTCAATTTTATTAAATTATATAATCAGCTGAAATCTCATCTCACTTTTTCCATTCATATAACCTTTCCCATTTTTGATTAGGGTGTTGAGCATAAGAATAAGCCCCATCTTTCTTGATGCTCCATAAGCATTTTAAACACCTCGATTCATCTCTTGTATATCTATACACATCAAAGCTCCCTTCCACATTGTTCCACTTCATTTTGCAAAAGAAGAGTGTGTTGCGAAGGAATACATTGGCAGTGAATTTCCACTCTGTGAACTGCCCACTCGCAAAGTCTTTCTCGCCAAGATCATCGTCTCCAGATTTACAATGAATTTTCAAATGAATCCCATCACCCAAATCGTTTTGAATGCGAACTGTTGTTACAGGGATATCGTCTATAGAGGCATTTGTAATCCTCATCAAGATCAACACCATAACTAGTATGGCCAAATTCTTTCCCATCTTTCTTTCTTTTACCTACTTTTAATTTCTTCAATTTCAATAGATTTGTGTTTGCATATATCTGTCTTGTAGTGTTTGGTGCCTTATTTATATAGTTCTTTAGGCCAAAAGTTTTAGAATGAACTGTAATCTATCTATAGAATATAGATAGTAAGTGACGCTGTGTAGAGTATTTGAAGTAAAATATTAGTGTGGCAATGGATTCTATATATGTCCCTAATTTAATTCTCCACCTAAGAATTATAGGTGAAAGGAAATTTAAATAATTATTGTGGTTCAATAATTAGCAACAAATGTTAGTTATGGTTCATCTCCTGTTTGCCAAACAAAATTGGCAGTAAAATTCATCTTTATATATCTAACTTAGTTAGTTTATTAACTAAAATGCACCCAGAAATAGAAAACTAGCTAAGCTATATTAGTAGTGAATAACCTCATATTAGAAAAATCTTTCAAGAAATCTACAGAATTATAGAATTTGAACATATATATGTAACTTTATTAGATGGTATCACCCTTCTTATACAATTACAAATTAATTAATTAACTATGTTTTTTATTTGACAACAATATATAATAGAACCGAAACATTTTAACCATATAATGGAAACTAAGGCATTTAAAGCTATTTAAAGAGAAAATAAACTCATAAAAGCTGTATTAATGTGGAATTAGATTTTTTTTTTTTTTTTTAACTTATGAATGAAGATAGGTTGAGAAACATTTTTTACAACTTTCTCTCACAAACACTGACGTGATAGCTCGCATTTGGGCAAACGAGACCTACTGTTGGGCAACGAGATCTATTGCAAGTTGACCAATTATAACCTGATACATCACGTTTGTGAGAGAAAATTAATAAAAAGGGTTTGTGAGAGTAGTATTATTTTTTAATTATATACATGGAAGGGATTTTAAATTAATGATTCGTTAATAATTATAGTTATAGCAATAAATGTTAATTTGATATTTTTTTATTTTCCAAAAAAAAAAACATCGACAATAATTTTTTCTATATCTAAATTAGCAGTATAGTACACTGCAACATGTATATATAACAATAATCTTGTTATACACATATATATACATAAATTTTTCCAAATAATAATTGAAAGAAAAATTGAAAATGTTGGCGTGACTTTTTTTTCTTTTTTTCTTTTTCTCTTGATGACCTATATGTTCAGGCTAGCTTGCGCACGCTTCGATTAATCGTCGAGACCTATTGAACACCTTATAAGACTAATGTTCAAAGGTAAGTTACAATTGTGGTAATTGCTCCAAGGTGGTTTGAACTCATAAAGTTAATGAAGAGAGTAAACCTTTTTTATCTCGGGCCGAGTTTATTGGCGTGGCTTTTGCAAATTGCAAACAAGTAATGTGCCAAGCCAAATTCATCTTATTACATTCCAAAATACAAACCAAAATCATTTGTGTTATACCTTTAACTATATATATGGTCAGAAATTGAATATATATAGAGTAGACTTCACCAGATAATCAGTTATTTTCATTCACCACATAAATGGCTTTGAAACACCAATTAGATATGGCCTCTCTGGTCGTATACTTCACCAATAAACACGACATCAAAATGATTAACTCAATTCTTTTTATTTAAATCCAAGAAAAAGACTATGTTGGTCCCAGAAAATTAGGTCGGAAGTTTAATGTTAAACTTCATCTACATATAAGTCTCTTTAATTGATTGAAACAATTTTCTTCGCTAATTGTCTTAGTTTTAATTTGATTTGTGGTGTTTGAACAAAGAGAAAATGAGAGAAAACTTAAAATTTAATTAAATAAATATAGGCAGGATTCTAGAGAGTGGAGAGAACACCTCAAAATTTGGGTTTTTATAATGCACCACCCCGTTGAGAGATGATGAGGTGATTCTAAGCACCCCCAAGTTTTTTACGAAAATATTAAAAATAACTCTAGAAAATGACATTATGTTAACACGCGTTGAAAGAAAATCAATGGAGGTCTTTGTTCAATTACCATTATACCCTTATGAAGCATTTTAATAATTAAAATTACAGAAAACCCTTTAGAGAAAATTACGAATTCACCCTTTTATTTTGGGAATGAAATTGAGGATGTCTGAAGTGTAGACTTCCCATTCGCGAGGTCTCTCATCAAGATCATCGTCTCCAGATTGACAATGCGGCCCCAATTGTTTTGAACGTGAACCGTTGCTGTGAAGATGTCACTATCAGGTGCCCATGTAGGGTTTTGTAATTCTCAAGATGATCATCACCAATAATTAGCAATAAATCTTAATTATGGTTCAACTCCTATTTGTCAAACAAAAAGTGGCAGTAAAATTAATTTTATATATCTAATTTAGTTAATTAACTACAATGCACCCAAAAATAGAAAATTAGTTAAGCAAAATTCATAGTGCATTCAAAGCTATAACTTCCTTTAAAGACAGAAGAAAAAAGTTTCATTTATCACAATAACCTCATATTGGAAAAATCTTTCGTGGAGTCTATAGAATTATAGAATTTGAACAAATATATAACATTGATTGTTTCTCAATTATTAGTTGCTGTCACCCTTGTTATGTAATTACAACTAAATTAATTAATTATTTTTTTTGTTTTTTTTTTTTGTTTTTGACAACAATAAAAGAATCAAGTACATGTCTTGACAGATAATAATTAATATCTTACGAAATATGAAATGCCTTTATTATTAATTTTCCTTGATCTCTGCTGGTTGAGATTAATGAGTGATTAAAGTTTCAATCAATCAACTGAATTCATGTGATTAATTGAATAATTATAGAGATTTTGTATTTATTATTTTTTTTCTTTACATTTATAAAATTATATAAATTGGCCAATTGTACAACCTTACAATATACTGAATATACAAAATTTTTCTCTCTTTCTCTTCTCTTGAGCATACTCTGGCGGTGTCATTATCTTGAACTGCTTCTCTTTGTCCTTCTCTCTATCTCTATCTCAATTCCTTATATGGTATCAGAGATCAGCTAAAAGCTCCTGCTTGCCTATCAACTCAACTTCTTTCTTTTTTTCCCTACAAACAATTAAAAAAAAAAAAAAAAAAACATTATCCTTCAGCATGGAAATCAACCCAAATACAACTACAGAAAACCCAAACGACCCAATTAATACAAACAACCCAATCACCACAGATAGTCCACACAGCTCTAGCGCAAACACTTAATCTATGCCTACTACAACCTACACAATTGAAGCCCACAAACTTCAAACCAGGCCTGACCTAGCTCGTTATCCATATGGAATGCCGGGTTACAACCTGGATTCTTTTACCCATTCAAGGCTTGACCCAACCTCTCTTGGAATCCGGGTTACAACCCGGATTCCTTTCCTACATCGAGTTTGGATCCAAATCCCTACCCGTATCCCTTTTGAATTGTTCCAGCCGCCGGGAACAATTGGCTTGAACCAGGCGATGTTCCTTTCTCACTGGTCTCCAATAGACGTGAATTAGATCTCATCAAACAAACCCTAACTGGATTAGACAACCATGCCTCCTAGTTTTACGATTTCCGGTGAGCCCTCATCACCAAAGACAAATATCCATTTCTTGATGGAGCTTTTCAACCACTTTCGCAACCTCATCTTCAACGCCACTGGAATCGTTGCAATATGCTGGTCCGATCATGGATCAGCAATTGTCTTTCGTCAGAGGTCGCGGCTAGGCTCCCATTGACAGAAATGGTTGCCGAGATCTAGGCTAACATCAAGGAGATGTATGGGAAGCTAGATCTCGCCAAAACCTTCACTCTCCGGCAATGCCTCATTGAACTCAAGCAAGGGAATAACTCGGTCACCACTTATTTGAATCGGCTCTCTGCCATTTGGAATGAGTTAGACGCTGCTGAAGAAACTCTTGAGGGGTCATCGGAAACACTCAATCAGTACCACAAAATGTGCGATCGCGACCAATTGTTGCATTTTTTGCTGGATTAAATGATGGTTTTCTTTCTTTCAGGACACAGGTACTGGCCACGTCTCCACCACCCTCTCTTCGTCGAAGTTTTCAACTGGTGGTGCAAGATGAAAGCCAATGCCAGTTGAACTCCGATAGAACACCACTAGATTCAATGGCGTTGGCAAGGTTAAGAGAGAATGGTGATCAACATCAGCTAGGGCAAAATGAAGGTGAAAAACCTTCTCTTATATATGATGAGATGAAGGCCTCAGATTCAATCTTGCGATTTGACAGTCAAAAACTCATCGCATTTTTTAACGCATCTCACGACTCCAATCGTGCCACGTCACATCATGAGTCAAACAGGTCAACTCCTTGGTCAAACAGATCAAATGGATATGGAAATGGGTCAAATGAGTATGGAAATGGGTCAAACGAGTCGGGAAATTCAAGATCCAATAAAAACAGAATGTATTGTGATTATTACAAAAGAAGAAATCATGATTGGGACCATTGTTGGAGATTACATGGTCATCCAGATTCCAACAACAACAACAGAAATGGTAATTCTTCTTCTTTCCAAGTTGATTCTCTTGGAAATCAGTCAGCACCCACTCTCAATTTGGAACAATATAATCAGTTGCTCCAGTTGTTGAAAATGTCCTACCTGCTCCCACCACATCTTACACAAGTACCTTTTACTGTTTTAATTTACTCACAACTGATATGTGGATTATTGATTCAGGGGCTAGTGATCACATAATTTGTCACCCAAATTTTTTTTTATCACTATTTCCACTACCTCATCCACTTCTGTTCGTATGCCGAACGAGAATATCACCCCAACCACTCATATAGGGACTGTCCAATTATCTGCCACTTTATCACTTAAGAATGTGCTATGTGTTCCTGCATTTCATTTTAACCTTATCTCAATATCCAAAATATGTGAAAACAATAATTGCACTATAGAGTTTTTTCCTACCACATGTAAATTTCAGGACCCTTCGACTGGGAAACTGATGAGCTAGGGTAAAGTCAATAGAGGTCTATACTATTGGGCACATGCTGAGTCTACTAAAACTTTTCCTCCTTGTAATCCAAATAAAATTTCCAATTGTAATATGATGATTAATAAAAATTTCTTTATTCTTCATCAAAGATTAGGTCACAGTGCAACTATCCTTCAACCTCAATGTCCTATATGTCCATTAGCTAAACAAGCCCGCATTATCTTTCCGCATAGCACTTCCACTACAACCCAACCTTTTGCTTTAATCCATCTTGATATTTGGGGTCCTTACCACACCCCAAATCATGATGGATCCAGATTTTGCCTCACCATTGTTGATGAATTTTCTCGGGGTACATGGACATTCTTCATGCAATCCAAAACACAAACACTTACTCACATTAATTTTTTTTTTTGTCCATGGTCATCACCCAGTTTCGTACTTCTGTCCAAAGAGTTAGAACCGACAATGCTAGGGATTTCTTTAATTATAATTTTTTATCTCTTGGCATTCTACATGAAAGCTTTTGCACATATACATCACAAGAAAATGGGGTTGTTGAAAGAAAACACCGCCATCTGCTTGAAGTAACCCGTGCCCTCAAACATCAAACCCACATACCCGTTTCCTTTTGGGGAGATTGTGATCACAATCACATACCTGATCAACCGCATGCCAACTATAGTTATTCATGGTAAGACTCCTTATGAGATACTATTCAAGAAGCCACCAGCTCTTGACCACCTTCGAGTTTTTGGCTGCCTTTGTTATGTTGCCACCCTTGGCTCCCATGACAAATGGTACCCGGGCCACCCGCTGTATATTTTTGGGATATCTTATGCTTCAAAAAGGTTATAGGCTATATGATCCAGTTGAAAATAGGTTCTTGATCTCCAAAGATATTGTGTTTCATGAAGACATTTTTCTGTTTGCCATAAACGACACTACTACATTTACATCACCCAGACTGGTTCTTGAAGATAATACCCAACCAATTCCTTTAATTACTATGATACCGGTCCCTCCGATTCCTCAGCCTGACCCCTACCTTTGATTCTGATACTGTGGCCACTAATGATCCTCAGGAAGAAACACCTATTCAGATTCCTACTGTTGGTTCCCCACCAAGATCCCTTGTTCCAATTGTTTCCACACCAGGATCCACTATTCTAGGTCGAGCTATTCCTACACGTCGCAATACTTGGTAAACTCGGCCTCCAATCTAGACAACAGATTATGAGTGTCCCACTATTTTAGATTGCTTAGGTACATTATATCCTACCTCCAATTATGTGAGTTATGATCGTCTCTCTCTTGTACACAGAGCTTGTATCAGTCACATCTCTGTTGATCGAGAACCCACTAGTTACTCAGATGTTGTTTAATACTCTCATTGGCGTAAAGCAATGACTGATGAACTTATTGCTCTGACTCAGAGTCATACTTAGGATCTAGTGCCTCATCCCTCTCACAAAAAACCCATTATTGTAAATAGGTCTACAAAGTCAAGCACCATGCTGATGGATCCATTGAATGTTACAAAGCTCAATTGGTGGCTAAAGACTTCACTTAGCATGAGGGCTTTGATAATCAAGAGAAATTCTCACTAGTAGCCAAACATGTCACCGTTAGTATTTTCCTTATAGTGGCTTCCATTCATGACTGGTCTCTCCATCAAATGGATGTTCACAATGCTTTCCTTCATGGTGATCTTCATAAATAAATTTATATGGATATTCCTCCAAACATTCGCAGACAGAGGGAGAATATAGTATGTTGTCTGCAAAAATCCCTTTATGGCCTCAAACAAGTATCCCGACAATAGAATGAGAAATTCAGTAAAACTCTCATTGGCATAGGATTTGTTCAGTTTAAACATGACTATGCACTATTTACTTGGCACAGAGGTAAAACCTTTATTGCTCTAATTATCTATGTAGATGACATTCTTATTACAGGAAATGATGAAGTAGGCATCAAATCCTTGAAAGAGCATCTCAATAGACAATCTCGAATAAAAGATCTGGAAGAACCAAAATACTTCTTTGGAATCGAAATTGTAAGATCCCTAGTAGGAATATCTCTCAGCCAATGGAATATGTCTTGGAACTAATTTCCGATTCTGGGCTATTAGGATGCAAGCCAAGTATTGTTCTAGTAGAACAAAACACCAAACTGACTACTCAAGAATACGACAATGGGACATCATCTACTGAAGTTGATCCACCTCTTAAAGACCCCATAAACTATCAAAGACTTGTTGGATGATTAATCTACCTCACCATGACTCGCTCAGACATCAGTTATATGGTCCATATCCTTAGTCAATTCATGCATGTGCCTAAACAATCTCACATGGATGCTGCAATAAAGGTTCTGAAATACTTAAAAGGATGTCCTGGCTTAGGTCACCTCCTTTCTTGAGACAAAGGTTTGGATATCACAGCTCATTGTGACTCAGACTAGGCCACATGTCCAATGATAAGAAAATCACTTACAGGATTCTGCATCAAGCTAAGGGGAGCTCTTATTTCTTGGAAAACAAATAAACAATCGACAATATCTCTTTCTTCAGCAAAGGCAGAATGCAGAGTCATGGCAAAGACAAGATGTGAGATCGTCTTGATTCTGGGATTATTAAAGGACCTAGAAGTACAAGTAAGTAAACATGTTCTTTTATACTATGACAACAAGGTTGCAAATGACATAGCAGCAAATCTAGTATTCCATGAAAGAACGAAACATATAGAAATTGATTGCCACTTTGTTAGGAACAAAATATAAGAAGGGGTAATCAAGACTTTACACATTCATAATTCAAAACAATTAGCATACATCTTCACAAAGCCATTATGTAGCAGACATCATTCATATTTACTTAGCAAGCTTGGAGTTTTTGACATCTACAAACCACAAGCTTGAGGGGGAGTGACGAAATATGGAATGCCTTTATTATTGATTTCCCTTAATCTCTGTTGGCTGAGATTAAGGAGTACTGATTAAAGTTTCAATCAATCAACTTAATTCATGTGATTGATTGAACAATTACAGGGATTTTGTATTTATTATTTTCCTTCTTTACAGTTACAAAATTGTATAAATTGGCCAATTGTACAGTCTTGCAATATATTGAATATCCAAAATTCTTTTCTTTTTCTCTTCTCTTGGCATACTCTAGCATTGTCATTATTTTGATCTGCTTCTCTTTGTCTCTATCTAGATTCCTTATAATATAAAAAAACGCTTTATTTTCTTTAATCATTGGGCTTGTGGCCGGATGACAAGAGCTTAGCCATCTGGTTAGGTTACCTAGAAGTCTTGTGTTAGAATTTCCGTAGTGGCCACTTACTACATTTGTGACTTACCTAATCTATTGGGCTTGTGAGATGTTCAATAGGTCTTAGGGATTTAACCCCAGTTATATTAAAAAAAAAAAAAAAAAAAGGCTTTATTTTTGCTGTTTGGTTAAACCCCATTCTAAAACAAAATTAGGTTGATTAGATATTATCAAGAGGAACATGCTATAACAATTAACTCTTATTAAGTACTACTAGATATATAAATTGATTATATAGATTATGTAATATCTTCTTACTAGCTAGTATACTTGGAAAATATACTATGATAAAAATACATAAGCATAAAACATGAAAAGTAATGAGCCCAAAAATTTTCTTTACTTTATATATTAAATTCTGTACACAATAGAAATATTATATACAATAACTTAAAAAACAGTGGACAGTAGTGCCATTTCTCTCCGCTTCTAACGTCCATCCGACCGCTTCTCACTTATTTCCTGCAAAAACATTTAGAAACAACGGGGTGAGCACAATTTGCTCAGTAAGTAAATCCACTAATCTACTCCTCTCTTTCCGTTGTTCAGAATCTGAATTTCTTTCCTTAATTTACTGTTTTTCTTCTTCTCGATTCTCTCTTTGTTCTTACTATATTCTTTCACTCTTTCTAGTTCTTACTGTTCTTTCATTCTAACTTTCTTTGTTCTTTCTTTCTAGTTCTCTTTGTGCTTTCTTTCTTCTAATTTCTCACTATCCATGATAAGAATCATGGTATCATGCATAAATAAGATGCAAATGCACAAATTCATAGAGATGCATTTTCTTTCTTCTTTTCTGTTTCTTATTCTGTTTTCTTTTTCTTTTCTATATTTCTTTCTTTCTTTCTATTCTTTCTTTCTTTCATTCTTTTCTTTCTTCTCTTCGTTTTTTTTTTTTTCTCTTTTCTTTTCTTGCTTGCTTATTCTTTCTTATTCTTTGCCGATCGGACTCGGTTGAGGCATGGATTTGGAACCCTGGCCGTGTGAGTGAGTACAGTCCTCATCTACATGCACTCTTACGAACTGTACAAATTATTTTCTTCTTATGCCACTCATTTAAGGTGGCGCGCATGTAGGTATTTCTTCTGGGTACAACCCTCATCCACATGCACTCTTACGGGTCGTACAAATTCTTCTTCTTCTTCTTCTTCTTCTTAGGCCACTCACTGAAGGCGGCGTGCATGTGGAAATCTTTTTCTTCTTGTCACTCACGGGTTCCCTATCGCAACAACCTTTTCTTTTCTCTTCTTTAGCACTCTTCTTTCTTTCTCTTTGTTCTTTAAGTTCTTTATTCTTTAAGTATGAGTGCATATGTTTGCATGTAGATGATTCATGCTTAATATTCTTTCTAAATGCACAATGCAAGAATGCCATGTAGCATAAAAATAAGTCTTTCTCTATCATCTACAAGCTCATATCATGGTCATGAATAACTACACTCATGCATACACTTCTCTTGGACATTTCATCAAACACAATGCATGCAACTTAAATTCTATTTTAGCTATACTTCTTCTTCTTTCTCATACCACCAATATTTGGAGTAAAACTCCCTTAGAACAATATTAAACCTGGCCAGGAAAAACACTCCATAAATTCTCCTCAAACTCTTTCTAAATCCAACCAAACTTCTATCAATTTCTATCAACACAACCAACCCTTCTCATGGTGGAAATCCAATCATGGATCATCATCAAACTCAATAACAACTCTATCAACAAATCTCAAGCATATAAGAAAATCTTTACACTTTTGCTCAATCAAGGATTAGGGTTGGATTTACTTATCTTGAACTTGAGTAGTTCCACTAGAATCTCTCTTTCCTTGGTAGACTTCCACTTTCTCCAAAATCCTAAGCATAGAAACTATAAGAATTCAACACTTTAATAATTCATCAGACCTCTATTTGCAAGAATTCTTACCTTGGGATGCTTAGGAATGAATCTCTACCAAAATCCAACCAAAAGCCCTCTAATTTTCCTTGGAAATCTGATGAAGCAATTGAGAGAATTTGAGAGTGAAGGTGGCGTGTGAGGTGTAGAGAATGGTAGGGTTTGTGTGCTTGAATCCTTAATATCTCATATTATTAGGCATACATTCCCATTTTGCCCTTATACTTTCTTAAAAATTCCATCTTTGCCCTTTAGTCAATTACACAAATGCCCTTACCTTCATTGCATTTCCCATGAAATTTCCTTACTTTTCACTCCCCACATTTTTAACTAATTAGGGGTAGAATGGTCACTTTGCCCTTAAAGAAATTTCTCTAGAATTTTCTCAAGAATTCCAACCAGCTCTTTGCCCCGGTGAAGCTTTTTCTTCGCCTTGGCGAAAAATTCCAAAGCATATGTTGCAGCGGCGAGCTTTCTTCTTGGCCGCGACGAAGTCTGCAATTCACAACTTCGCCAATTCTTCACTTTAAAACAAGCAACACCATGGGCAAACAAGCAACACTAAGAGGATATAGACTTAACTAAGGGCAAATAAGCATAAATAAATGACGTACCTCAATGTGGGCGTTACAGATTATTTCCTACAAACTAATGTGACAACTCTGAATGTTTGATATATATATATATATCTTTTATTTCGTTTAATTTATCTTTAATTTGAAGTCATCCAATCATATTATAATATGTCAGTTTATATGATTAAGTTTGTATAAAAAGTTTATACATATAATAACTATTCATTCTTATTACACGTAAATATCATCAATATAATAACAAGATCTCTTCCATACATAGAACTTCTGCCTTATATTTTTCATAGTATTCAAAGTATAAACTGCATCTTGCTTGATACTCCATGAACAAAACATGCACCTCGTTATATCCCTTATATAATTATACACTTCAAAACTCCCTTGCACATTGTTCCATTTCACGTGCAAATGAAGTGAGTGTTTTAGAGTAAATATGTTTGTTGATGTTTGATTTTGACACCAACTATTTGCACGTGTGAAGTGCTAAACGGACTTAGAAATCACACGTGATATGGAAATGCAAAGAAAGAGATGGAGAAATAATAATTTTTAAAGTGGTTCGGATGCTCTAAGATGAATCCTACGTTCATTGTGATTATATTAATAGCGGGTTACAATCAGGTCGCACTTGGCGAGCTGAATTACAACATAGAGAATGAATGGGTAAATAGGGGGAGAGAGAGAGTTCAGATGGTGAATAAGTCAATCCTGTAAAATGGAGGGGAGCCCTCTATTTATAGTGGAAGGATCCAAGATGGCAATCATGATTCTGTGTGTAGGAATGTGTGGTACAATTCCTAACCCGCTTCCCATTGGTTGCCTGTACGGGAGATGTCCTTAAATCGCCCACAACTTTAGCAGGTGGACAATTCTCAACCACTCATAGATCTAGCGTTCACCTACCTTACTGATGATGGCCTTACCCCTCTGGTCCTTGCGGGATGTGGCTGCATCCTGGCGTCGGAAAACCTTCCTAAGTTCTGATTGGTTCTTGCGGACGCATGCTTACACTAGCCCTGGATCTTGGGCATAACAAAAATAAAATACCACTCCGTGAACTGTCCATTAGAGACATGTTTCTCACCAAGATCATCATCAAACGATCTTAAATGAGTCGTCAAATCGATCCCATCTCCCAAATCATTTTTCACTCGAGTTATCACTGAAAAAATATCATGTTTCAACGCCATTGAAGGTACTGCACTTTTGAATATTATCAGTAGCATAACTAGTATGGCTAAATGGTTTCCCATGTTTAATTTTCTTCTTAATTTAAGGACTGTGGAGGCTTTTCTCTTCAGCTAAAATTTTAGCCTTTTTCGTAAGCTCTTTCTGAACTTATTTTAAGCATTGAAATTTCAAAAATATTTCTATTCTATTTTATAATTTTGACTTGATATATTCTTGTATATTAAAATTCTTTTTGGTAGATTAACACTAAAAAACTCTTTTACAGTAGTCTTACCAGATAACCAACAATTTTTTTTGTAAAATCTATGTTTCATAAGTCATACTATAATAAGCTCTTCTCAAATAAGTGACACCAAAAAAACCACCTCAATTTTAATTATAAATATGAAAAGTGTCTTAAATTAATTATTCATTAATAATTATATCTTCTGTATTTGCAAAAAGAAAAAAGAAAAAAGAAAAAAAGAAACTCTTTGTATTAGCACCATATTTTTAGAATGGTGTTACTCAAGAACACTATTATTTTATTTTATTTTTTTATAACCAAGGTATCCAGGACAACTTACGTTATTCGTTTGTTTAATCTGTAAATAAATCTTTAATTGATTCTATGCAAATATCTATACACATAAGTCTCTTTAAATGATTGAAATATGTGAAATTCCTTCATTAATATCTTTAGCTTCAATTGGAGGATTAAATATAAAAAAAGAAAAAGAAAAACTCTAAGAAAAATTAAAAATATAGAGAGAATTCTAGAGAGTACAAGAGATAACTACTCAACTTTTTTTTTTGTTTTGTAAAAAAATTTATGATCCTAGCCTCCCACAAAGCAATGACAACATGTTAATATAATACATACATTTTTTTATTATAGAATGAAAATGATTAAATTAAAGATTAAAAGATTTGATATTTGTCATACAAAAATTAAGTGCAAGTAAATTAACTAGTCATTTTCAATATAGCGGAGCAACATTCAGGTGACCCAGCCTCGCATGGATTTTCAATTCAAGGGCCAGGCTTCAAATCCAAATGAAATTAATGGGCCTCTTCTCCAATTTGTTTTGCCTTGTTTCATTCCTATTTAAAATAAATTTCTAAATCAGTTCGTTTATCATCCATGTATTAATTACAAAGCTACATATTTCGTGTTTTATAAATTTAGAAAATATGAAAAACACGTTAATTAATTGTTTTCAAGTTAAAGATTACAGTTTTAGTGATTGTCTGTTTTATTAAAGTCAATTATAGCATGCAATAAAATATTCGAAATTCGTAGCTTATTAAATTAAATAAAGACATGGAGACATTGAAGCACATGGCTCAATGTTCCTTTCGTTATTGGTATTGATGTGAACACTCAACAAAATATTTGATCATCATTTGTAATTTTTTTTTTTTTTTTTTATCATCAGGTTTTTAAGTCAATATGTGTATATTTAAACTAATTTTTTAATGTTTTAGAATTATCAATTAAATAAGAGCTTTAATGATTATCACTATTAATATAAGAATTTATGAAATTTTTTTTTGCTCTTTTACCATAAAACATAAAGATGATTATCCTATGTAATCTTAATTCAAATACTATTGGCTCAAGTTACCTTTTTAAATATTTTTAAATTATTTTTTGTCATGCATAGGGAGGTGAGATAAATATAGTTATGAATATGATGCTCCAATAATTCCAATACAAACTCCAAGTAAACAAGATAATTTATTAAATTAATAACTTGGTTCGAGTAGCTTTCTGATTTCTCTTTTATTTAATGCTAGTTCCTTCAGCGTAAAGGAATTTAGAGCAGATGTGTAACTTAGTATAATAAGATGTATTTTAAGGAATTAATGTAAATAATACTTTTATTTATTGATACAATAATATCACATAAATATTACATATAATTTTATTTTCTAAAGCCATTTCAAATAGTCATTCATAAAAAATTTAGTAAAAATTATGAATTAATATAAATATATAGAGCAAATATTTTAGTGAAAGCCAGTTATGAGTTATATTGAAGCAATCACATGTGCAATAGAAATGGGTTGTGAGGTATGTATCCTGAAGTGGACCACCATTTTTATAGAAAAAATAAGATTTCATTTTTTATTTATTTTTAAATAAAAAAACATGGAAAATTTATTACAGGCCCTACTGAAAATGACTAATCAAATTTATATCTATTGCTTTTTGATTTTCAATTTTTCAATATGTCATTCAATACTATAGTATAAATTGACTCACCACTTCCTCTTAATATGTGGGCAAAAAGTTCACATGAGATTTGTGATAAAGTCACAAGTCCGGCAGATCTTATTAACTTCTGCTTGATTCATTAGTATATGGTATGATATTAATTCTAGATATTATTATTTTGTTAATTATTTCTTAATTAAAATCACATGTTTTAATCTGTTGACGTCAAATTATACGTGGATGGAGTAATAAGTAACTCCAACTTGTGGTTGTCTTTATTGCTTGCTGGCAATTCAGCTGCAGCCAACCTGTATTATTTCCATTTTTTGTTAATTGAGTGTGAGTGTGAGTGTCCGCATCAGCTCATATGTATCTCAATTAATCTTAAAACTATTGACTAGATAAAAGCTCTTATGACTATCCCTATTAGCAATCGATGAAAGATTTGAATTCAAGACCTCTTGAGTGGTATATTCAAGAGTTCCTATCGAATCACTCAATCAACCAGAGATAGTTTACCCAATAATTCTCAATATCAAATAAAGTAAATCTCCTTGTGAGGGGATGGTAAACCCTATAACCACTGGGGTTAGTTATACCTAGGGGGTCTTGTATTCAAATTGTAAGAGAGATACATACCTTATAATTTGTGCAATTACCTTGGTCTATTAGGTTTATAGGGTGTTTTATGACCTTGAATATTAGACATACTTTAATATGGGCCTGGATACCTTAATAGAGCGGGAGATCATTTCAATAAGGAAAATGCTTTAATTATTGGATGTCACAATCCTTTAATTAGCAAGAAATAAAGATTAAATTGAAGATTTTGTTACATCCTCATATTATTATTATTTATTTTCCCTAATTGTGTATGTCCCTACACGGAATACTTATATGGGTCACAAAATAATGGATGAATCATGAATGTATATTAGAAATTAATTACTTAATATATTTTTTTTTGGTAACATGGGTGTTGGGGGTCGGCTTATGAACTAATCCTTGGGGTTTATTGAACATTTTACAAGCCTAAAAAATCAGATCATAGTTATTAGTATCTTACGATATGCAATACGTATTCTATGATACAATTCGATACAGGTCGTCAACAATACGTATCAGAGAGTGTATCATAAACTTTTCAATAGTTGATATGTATCCTACAATACGATCCGTATTGATTCGTATCCTTAAAAATATTGATAAGACTTTATTAATTTGGCCCAAAGACTCAACAAAATTTTCAGGTCGAATCTGGGTCACCCAACCCGGTTCACTAAAATCCGCCCAAATTTACCTATTTTGCATAGAGAAAGTGAAGAGGAAGATGTGATGCCCATTTTGTATGATAATAATAACATCAGTGGAGATATAGATATTGACATTGATTTTAAAAATTATATGAATGGTTGAAAGGAAATGATATAGATTCTTAATTTTGTAATTAATTTTGATTATGTAATACTATAATTTAAAGCCAATAATATCACAAAATTCGGTAATTAATCTTGGAGATGAAATTAATTTTTAGAAATTTTTTATTATTTTATTATCATTTTTTAAAAAAGTCAGCATCCTATAATACGATACATGATTAAAAAAATTACATTTTTCATATAAAATACGATATGTGATTTCATAATTATAAATCAGATAAATTATAATATTATTGTAATCGATCACTTTAAAGTTTAAATAAAATAAAAAAAAAAGGGATAAATTTTCTTGATCAACAGACTATTCCTTGGGTTAAAAAGAGAGGGGCATTACGAGGATAATTACCCTTTCTATTATTAACTCTCTTACGTATTAAATACATTTATGTCAAGAAAAATATTGATACGATAATATAATAGATTCTCTCACCGTCACTGTTTTGTTTTGTTGTTTCCTACAATAAAATATATGATATTAACCAGACATATGATCAATAATGATTATTCATTCTATCGCTATTGAGTGAAGACAAAGTATTTATGATTGGCAAAAATTGTCAAATCCCTTCTGGGAAGCTAAAGACTTAAGGGCGCCATTGTCCTTTACTGTCACCACGTCAATTTCTAATCTCTCACACACGTCTGGGTCCCCATAATTTTCGGATTTTTCAGCTTTGAATTACTAACCGCCACATGATTTCATGTTCACTTACCCCACTTCTCAACTCAACTCAACTCAACTCGACTCGACTCAACTACATCATCAAAAGGAAAAAAGTGTTTTCTTAATTTTCCTGCAACACTCTTTTGTTTTGTTCCCTTCTAGATTCATTCACTGCTGGTAGATTCAAAGTTAAAAGAACAAAACAACCAAAGTTTAGTCAAGAAAATAAAAAAAAAGTTTCACTCTTTACTTTGCTTTTTTTTTTTTCTTTNCTTTGTAATAATAAGTATTATAATTCTGCAATTTTATAGATTCCAATATGTGGTTCGATATGGTCGTGCCCCTCTGAAGGAGTATTGAGCTTCTCTGCTTTCTCTGTTCTTTCATTTTGCCGCAATCATCATCTACTTCAGCTCTTCGGCCGCCCACAATGGCTTACTGTCAGATGGCGTTCACATTCTTACGTCAACAAGGTGTCTTTTGTTTCTATGTAAAAACACTCCAGATTTTCATTATCTTTATGGAAGTACATTTTTTTCAAGAATGTTCAACTTGAGGAGCTGCCAATGTTAAAATCAGGTCAGGGAACGACTCGAGAACTGGGGTTGTCGAATAATAACTGATTGTGAGGTGTCTTCTGTTGTGTCAGCTGATGATGAAGGTTAGTTATTAAATTCCTTAAATTTTTATCGCAATCCTTCACATGAAAGCTTTTGAAAAGTGAATGTGTTAGCGGGGCTTTTTGTTCTGAATAACGAAAGGAATGTGTTGTTGCAGGTTGCACCGTCGTATGTGGAGATGGTTCCGAAGAAATGTATAATGGCTGCATAATGGCTGTTCATGCTCCAGATGCCTTGAGAATACTCGGAAGCCAAGCTACATTTGATGAATCGAGAATACTTGGTGCATTCCAGTATGTCTACAGGTACAGTGTCTTCCATTACCATCGGAAATTTTTCTTCCGTTTACTTTTTGAAGAATCATCAAGAATGGGTGAATGCTTAAACTGATATAAAATAGCCAACTCTTGTAATCTGCTACACAAAATGTGAAATCATTTCTTAACGTGTTATGGCAGTGATATTTTCCTCCATCGTGACAAAAGTTTTATGCCCCAAAACCCAGCAGCATGGAGTGCTTGGAACTTTCTTGGAAGTACAGACAGCAAAGTATGCCTGACTTACTGGCTCAATGTGCTTCAGGTTTGGAACATATGTCTTCTGTAAATTGAGCTTGGAGTTTATGGAGTTAGATAACTGTCACCTTCTGTAATGCTGCCAATGAATCACTCTTTTGATGTCTAAATGCTCTAGTTATTAATTCACCTTGCAGAACCTTTGTGAAACCACTTTACCTTTCCTTGTAACACTCAATCCGGAACGTAAGCCAGAACATACATTGCTCCAGTGGACAACTGGTCATCCAGTCCCATCTATTGCTGCATCAAAAGCTTCACTTGAGCTTAAAAGTATTCAGGGAAAGAGAGGAATTTGGTTTTGCGGAGCTTATCAGGGTAAGCATTTTATCTAATGGAAGGAAAAAGTCACAGAATATACACTAGTTAGCTCCTTTGATACAGATCATCTCAGTAATTTTTTTTACTTTTAATTTCAGGTTATGGCTCCCATGAGGATGGACTAAAGGTAACCATGGTTGTAAAATCGCATATTGTATCATGTATCGAAAATCTAATTTTTCGAATCGTGTATCATATCGTATCGTAAGATACACCTTTTTAAAAAGATAATAATAAAATAATTCTAAAAATTAATATCATAGCAAAGATTAATTAACGAATTTTGTGATATTATTGGCTTTAAATTATAGTATTACATAATCAAAATTAATCACAAAATTAAGAATTTATATCATTTCATTTCAACCATTCATATCATTTCCAAGATCAATATCTATATCTCCACTTATGTTATTATTATCATGCAAAATGAGAACACATTTTCCTCTTTACTTTCTCCATACAAAATAAGTAAATTTGGGCAAGTTTTAGTGAACCGGGTTCAGTGACCTAGATCCGGCCCAAAATTTTTTGAATGTATTGTTATTATTATCATGCAATAAAGTATTGTTGACTGTGGCCAGTCTAGAATGGAATGAAATGTTCCATTCCACAATATTAATCATGTTGGCAATTTAAAGAAAATCTATCAATTTGGTGACTGTGGCTTACAAGTGAAATGTGCTTCTTTGCAGGCAGGCATGAGTGCTGCACACAGTGTGCTAGGAAAACATTATGAAATTTTGAGCAATCCAAAACACATGGTACCGTCGTGGATGGAAACAGGGGCGCGACTTTTTGTTGCTAGATTTCTAGGACATTATATCTCTACTGGCAGTTTGATGTGAGTTCATTTGTATTTTTGAATCATTTTTGCCTGTTTTTCCTGTCACACGAATATGCATACACTCCCATTCCCCTAAACTCA
>NW_022196205.1:356173-359819 GCF_008641045.1 Pistacia vera
ATCGATGGTGAATAAAACAAACATGAAGGGATGCGATTATTTTACATAACAACCCTTAAAATATATTCAATTTAATTAATCTTTTATTTTAAAGTATGATATGACATATAATTAACACTGTCAAAAAAAAAGGTGGTTGTAAAATTGATATTATTTAGATGTAATAATACTATGATAATAATTTGCTTTTAAATGGAAAGACTTTTCTTCGTCAAATAGTAAGAAAAAGGGAAAGGAACGTGTTAGAAGAAAATTGAAAAGTGGAGCACCCATATGTTTGAAATGGAATAGAAATTTCTTCATATAGAAGAAATTTATGGGTATGTAATTGAGCCACGTTGCTACAAAATGAGCTGCAACCATGGAAAGAAACACGTGGATGCACTAAGACATATCGGTCAGAATGTGTATGTAAGGATGTCTATCATAAACATAGATTTAGGTGGTCATATGTTTTTTTTTTTTTTTTTTTTCATAATTTTTTATCAATCTTAGCGATATTCCAAATTCAAATTAGATTCGTGGTATAAATTTAAATAGTTTAATGTTGACTTTAATTACAAGATTGTGTGATATACAGTAAAACCTCTCTATAACGATACTCTATATAGGAATAAACTCTATATAGTCATAAAAAATTATATTCCCAATTTGGGATAGTTATAAATAAGAATAAACTCTACATTGTAATAAGTTATAATTTTTATAATTCCTGTCTTAAGGAAAGTTACCTCCACATAGTAATAATTATCTGTGTATTGCAAAAAAAAAAATATGGTATGTTACATTAAAGATTTAAAATGAAATAAAATATTTATCTAAAGTTGCTTGAGACAATAATTTATGCTTTAGTGTTGTTACCACATCTTTTAACTTGCGAATACATTACTCGCTAACATAGACATTTTCTTGTTAAAACCAAAACATTTTTAACTTCTCAAGCATGTTTAGAACTTCTTGACATGAAACTTTTTATATTTTCATACTATCATCCTTATAATTATTTCATTTCTCTTCTTCTTTCATTGTAGAAATGATTTCTTCTTTTATTAAAACATACATGACTTGTTACTCATTTAAATGATTAAAGAAGACATTAATATTCATTTAATTAGTGTAGTGAAGTTGTCGAATTTGATCACTCAATTTTACAATAACTCTTTGATTTTCTTCGTCCACTTCATTTGTAACTTGCAATTCATCAACATTAGGGGTCGTAATTTTGTAATGCTTTAAACAATTAGCAATTGTTTGTGGTTTCACATTAATTGTCATGCAGCAACTGCATTTACAATTTCATCAAGGACAGTTATCTTTGTTGGTTTCAAAACGGGATCTTCTATCCGTTTCAAAAGTAGGCAATTGAAGCGCTGAATTGAAACCCTAATATTATTAAAACATGAATTGAAATCATAATATTGTACTACTAAAACATGAATTATAAAATAAGAAATTTTTTTTAATTACACCTCTATTAAGTTATAATCTCTTCATAGTAATAAAATTAGTTGGTCCCACTATTATGACTATAAAGAGATTTTACTGTATATGAAATTTAAACATAATTCCTTACTTTAAAATCGAAACACGAGATAAATTCATTGGTCTAGTCTTTCGAGTTCAGGTCTCCACGATTGTTAATAAAAATGTCTATTGAAGTTTTTACCCAATTAATAGTTTTTGGGTTCTGAAAAATTAGTTGAAGTACACGTAAACTGGCCCGGACACTCTCGATCATAATAAAAATAAAAATAAATAAATAACTTACCTGTAAAACAATGTATTTAAATTTATACTTCACTCAGCGTTAATTTTTTATCGTTCAAATTCATATACTATATACTTTGTTTTGTTAAAATGTATCCTAAAAATTATATCTTACTGTATTAAACATAAATTTAAATATATATTTTTTGGAAGAATAAGATTCAATTAAATTAAACAGAATTCATGATATCTTTTCTGTAAATAGCTAAATTACCTTATTTATCACAATAATTAATCCCAATTGTTTCAAGACATTTGCTTATAATTAACCCACAAAAGTTTACCAAATTCCATTAATAAATAATAATTGACACACTCTTCCCTTGAAGGCTTATCTCTATCCACTGTTATTATCTTCAGCAACGCCAAAGAGGACATTTCTCTTTGATATTTCACACCAACATTTATCCTTCCATTTCACACCCTCTCTGCATTCCAATTTGAAGCTATATCAATGCCACTACTTATTGCTTAATTGATTTGAGTCCCTTAAATCTCTCAGAACTTCAACCGTCCGTCCCTTCAGGTAACTTCAATTCTATGCTCTTTTGATTTATCTTATCCAAATACCATTAATTCAAACCATTGTTTTACATAGAGATTTAAGGAGACAGTTTTTCAGTTTTTGAAAAATGTGATATATATCACCTAGTCTAAAGGGTTTTTGTTTTTGTTTTTGGTTTTTTCCTTTCTTTTCTTTCTTGTGACTTGATGACCCTCTAAGGGGGTTAATGAAGTTTGAATTTGTTTTGAAGGTGTGAGCAAAATGTCGAAGAAGATGAGAGTGGCGGTGGTTGGCGGCGGGATTAGTGGACTTGTTTCGGCGTTTGTTCTTGCAAAAGCAGGCGTTGATGTGGTGCTTTACGAGAAGGAAGACTACCTTGGCGGCCATGCGAAGACTGTCACTTTCGATGCCATTGATTTAGACCTCGGTTTCATGGTCTTCAATCGCGTAAGTTTAACTGTCTCTCTCTTTTTTCTTTCTGCATTCAGCTTTCTTTCTGCTTCACAGAAATTGGAACGAATTAAATTATCATAGTATTAATATTTATGGCTTTCCATCTATGGTAGTAAAATATCTAGTGCAATGAATTAGAAAGATTCAATAATATATAAAAGATGAATAAATTATAAATTTTGGTTCGAATTTATCTTATTAAATCTCATTACACTTGATATTGGGAAAAAAATAAGACAAAATAAAAAGTGTTACAAGCACCATTGATAAGGTAATTTTCTTAATTAAAATCAAAATTTTACAAGGAAATAAAGTCAAAGATAGGGATGGAAGAAAGATACTATTAACCATCACAGGATGGTCGGATGGTAAAAATGTAAAAAGAGATTTTATGAACTTCTGAGTTTGAGTCTCAATACTAATAAAGATGGTTATTAGAGTTTTTATCTTACCGATAATTTAAAACCTTGGAAGATTAATTGAGATACGTGCAAAGTAGTAATGATTCCCCTACTAAATTTACTTGCAGATTAATCTAATATTAGGAAACTTATAGCAACTTTTGTTTTATTTGTTAACCTATATTTTGCAATAAACATATACGATGAACATGAATTCACTTTATATTTAATTATTGATTTTTATGGATGGGCTTGGTGGTCCATTCATTGGGTGGTCGAGATTAATTGGTTAGACACTGACGATGCTTCTTCCCTATCTATCACCGAAGACCATTAATGTTTTCTCAAATTTTAGCGTAAAAAATAATTTTCCGTGAAAGTATTATTTTGGACTTAACGTAAACCATATAGAATTAAGATCAAATCATCAGTTTCAACAGCTAGTAGATACCTTCTTCTTCTTCGACTAAATAGTTAATTTAATTGTTGTTTTGACTTACGAATCCATGACTAGTCATAT